>NC_092877.1:381648040-381903040 GCF_028372415.1 Notamacropus eugenii
TCATGAACTTTTGTGGTTGAAATTATCAATAAAGCAAGCAAATTATTAGCTGCTTTGCTTTTTAGCCCGAGAGACCTAAAAAAAAAAGTCTGGATATTTGCAATTTCCCTGCCAATATTCTCAGCATATCTCCATACCAAGGCAAGTTTGTGATCTTTTTCTCAAACTCCTTATCTATTTTGACTTTCTCTATAAATGATTTATAGCATAATTCAATGATGAAAGGATATCTATTTTGTCCTGCATTGAATTCTTACTTTCTCTCTTTGCCTCCCAGACTATCACATGTGAGGACACCTTGAGCGTTACCTCTCTTTACCTCTCTTGTTTCTTTTGAATAAGGGCTACCCATCTAGAACAAGATACATCCCTCAGCTTCATTGGTAAAGTAAAATATTCTCTGTGAAGTCAAATTTGCCTCCTTGTATTAAGACCATTAATTGCTCTTATTTGTTGATTGCATATTGTACATTTGTGTATAAACATTGGAAGCCATGGGTTTTAGTACTATCTCATTTCTTGGATTTTTTTCTTCTGTGAAGCTTGAATATACATACATGCATACGTACATACATACATATGTATATATACATACATACATACATATATATATATGTAGCTAGTGTTCTACCTTCTTTATAGCCATTCTCAATGGCACCTAACTTGGGGACATGCAGGGGCAGTGTCTTCCTCCAATCATCCTTTAGAGTTTCAAGATTGTTTTTCAATTAGGTTGGCAGGACACAGAAAATACATTCTTACCACCCACATTAGGTGTATTTCCTCTCTGGCCAAGAATCTGTCATCCCTGTATTTTAAGTCATGTTTCTGAAGTTCAATTCTCATTCTCAAATACCACCTCCTTAACCAGCTGTTCAATTCCCAAATTAATCTTTCTCTTCTGTATCCCTTGCCTTCAATGGGCAAAAGTACGAAAAGTACAACCCAGGACCATCAGATCTCCAATTGTTTGCCTAAGTCTTAGGAATCATTGGCCATGCTTTTGAATTTCCTCTGGCAGTGACATGGTGGAACCCATGTGTATCACCAGAAGTGAGCCTTTTCATACTTTCAGAAGTGTTAGGAGTTTGTGTGTCATGTCATTGGGATAAATATGTATGTGCTTCTCTGATGCTTTAGGAGGACAATAGGCCTCCTTATTGTTGCCCTGAGGTCAAATAGCAGCCTCAGTGTCCCTGAACTCTTTCTACTCTTATCATGTGATTCTTATGGAATGATTTCACACACATGAGTTGTGGCTCTTTAGTGACTGTTTTGATGGCTCATCCTTTGAAAGACAAATAACTTCAGAATTTAGCTCTCTTTTCTTTTGTTTTCTTCTTTAATTTATTTATTTGTAGTTTTCAACAGATACTTCCACAAGATTTTGAGTTCCAAATTTTCTCCTTATCTCTCTCCTCCACCCACCCCTAGCATTCTGATTACCACTTCCTCCAAACTGCACTCCCTTCCATCACACCTCCTTTCCCTTATCCCTATCCCTTCTATTTTCTTGTAAGGCAAGATGGATTTCTATACCCCATTTACTGTACTTCTTTTTCCCAGTTGTATGTAAAAACAATTTTTAAAACTCTTTTTTAAAACTTTAAGTTCAAACTTCTCTTCCTTTCTCCCACCTCCACTGAGAAGACAAGGAATTCAATATAGGTTACACATATGTTGCTATGCAAAACACTTCCATAGCAATCATATTGTGAAAAACTAACTATATTTCCTTCCACCTTATCCTGTCTCCCATTTATTCTGTCCTCTTTTTTGACCCTGTCCCTCCTCAAAGGTATTTACTTCTAATTACCCCCTCCTTTTATTTGGCCTCCCTTCTATCAACCCCCCAACCCCACTTACTCCTTCTCCCCTAGTTTTCTGTAGTGTAAGACAGATTTTGATACCAAATTGTGCGTGCGTATTATTACCTCCTTAAGCCAAATATGATGAAAACAAGGTCCACTCTTTCCCTCTCACCTCCGCCCTCTTCCCCTACATTGAAAAAAACTTTTTCTTGCCTCTTTAATGAGAGATAATTTGCCCCATTCTCTTTTTCCTTTTCTTCTCCCTATGTATTCCTCTCTCACCCCTTAATTTTATTTTTTTAGATAGCACTGCTATGTATTCAACTCACTCTGGAACCTCTGCCTATACATATATAATCCCTCCAACTACTCTAAAACTGAGAAAAGTTTCAAGAGTTACAAATATCATTTTTCCATGTAGGAATATAAACAGTTCAACTTTAGTAAGTCCCTTATGATTTCTCTTTCCTGTTTATCTTTTCATGATTCTCTTGATTCTTGTGTTTGAAAGTCAAATTTTCTATTCAGCTCCAGTCATTTCAACAAGAATGCTTGAAAGTTCTCTATTTCATTGAATGACCATTTTTCCCACTGAAATTTTATACTCACTTTTGCTGGATAGGTGATTCTTGGTTTTATTCTTAGCTCCTTTGACCTTTAGGATATCATATTCCAAGCCCTGTAATCCCTTAATGTAGAAGTTGCTAGATCTTGTGTTATCCTGATTGTATTTCCATAGTACTCAAATTGTTTCTTTCTGGCTCCTTGTAACGTTTTATTCTTGACCTGGGAGCAATGGAATTTGGTTATAATATCCCTAGGAGTTTTCTTGTTGGGATCTCTTTCCGGAGATGATCAGTGGATTCTTTCAATATCTATTTTACTGTCTGGTTCCAGAATATCAGAGCAATTTTCCTTGATAATTTCTTGAAAGATGATGTCTAGGCTCTTTTTTTGATCCTGGCTTTCAAAGTAGTCCCATCATTTTTAAATTGTCTCTCCTGGATCTATTTTCCAGGTCAGTTGCTTTTCCAATGACATATTTCACAATGTCTGCCATTTTTTCATTCCTTTGGTTTTGTTTTATAATTTCTTGATTTTTCATAGCATCATTAGCTTTCATCTTCTTCATTCTAATCTTAAAGGAATTATTTTCTTCGGTGAGATTTTGGACCTCCTTTTCCATCTGGCCATTTCTGCTTTTTAGGGTATTCTTCTCCTCATTGACTTTTTGGGTCTCTTTTGCCATTTAGGTTAGTCTATTTTTTAAAGTGCTATTTTCTTCAGCATTTTTGGGGTCTCCTATAGGAAGCAGTTGACTCATTTTCATGATTTTCTTGCATCAGTCTCCTTTCTCTTCCCAATTTTTGCTCTACTTTTCTTACTTGATTTTCAAAATCCTTCTTGAGCTTTCCCATGGCCTGATACCAATTCGTATTTGTCTTGGAGGCTTTGGATGTACAAAATTTGACTTTGTTGTCTTCTGTCTTCTGTTTGCTTGTTTTTGTCTTCCTGGTGACCACAGTAAGATTCTGTAGTCTGATTCTTTTTCTGGTTTTTGCTCATTTCCCCAGATATTTAATTTACCTTTGAGCTCCTTGTCAAGGTAGCTCTGTGCTTCTGTGGTGGGGGTTGGGGGGTGGGAGCATACTGTCAGATGCTCAATCCCCCCACAATCTTCAGGCCTTGATCTCCAGAAATAATCACTGCCACTTCCCCTTCCCCTGCTGCTGATGCCATGTGCTCCTCCTCCATGGGTTATTCTACCTTCTCTGCCACCCTGCTGCTGGGACCCAACCACTCTACTCTCTCACACAGGTCCCACAAGTTTTTTCCACTGACTTTCCAAGGTGTCCTCAGCATTTAGGGATTGCAAAGTTTGGAAAATGCCACGGGTTCCCGAGATTCAGTCCCCCGAAAGCCTGCTCAGGTCTTGCCTGTGCTGGCATAGCCCACACTAGACTACACTCTGCTCCTCTCATGGTGTGATAGACACTTATCAGCGACCTTCCAGGTTGTCTTGGGCTGGAGATTTGCTTCATTCCATCATTCTGTGGGTTCTGCAGTTCCAGAATTTGTTTGGAGTCATTTTGTACAGGTATTTGGCTCCGTTTGGGGGAAGAGTGCTGACATGTCTGTGCTGTTACTCTGTTATCTTGGCTGCGTCCCTTTAGCCCTCTTTTCTTCAGAAAGAACATCATATCTCTTAGAAAAGTTTATTTTACAACTGTCGTTTTCCTTCCTCTTCTGTTTTCAAAGCTCTTTTACTCTTCATTCTCCCCATTCTTCCCCTTCAGAATCTTTATTTACTCCTCCCCTCCATTAAAAGCTCACTTTTTTTAATAAGCATGTCATTCTCCCTAACCTGAGAGTGGAGGTAAAAATCAAATCCATTCTTCTTCTGCTCAAGGAAGTGTCTTAACCTATACTTGGAACTGAAACTGAATGCATGTCTGGTCCACACACAAAGCACTTCTTTAAAAAATAATCAATTCAGGGAATGAAATAAGCATTTCCATATCACAGTACAACTTAAAAATAAGATTGTGCATAAAAGGGCATGTCTACCATGTACACCTTCCTATTTTCTCGAAATATACAACAAAGTTATGTAAATTTCTTTCTTCTTTCCCTCCCCTTCACCACCCTAGAAATGACTACCATTTGACACAAGTAGAGAAACATGTAAAATATTCTAAATATGCTTCTATTTTTCAGGTCCCCCATGAGATAGCATCTCCCTTCATATGTCCTTTATTTTTAATTTGTGCAATTGTAATAGTCAAAGTGACTTAATTGTTCAAAGTCATTCTTAAAACAATGTTGCTATTACTGTATGCAATGTTCTCTTGGTTCTGCTCACTTTGCTCTTCATCATTTCATGCAAGTCTTCCCATGCCTTTCTAAGATCAATGAACTCATCATTTCTTATAGGACGATAGTATTCCAAGACATTCATACCACATATCACATACCATAGCTTGTTGAGCCAGTCCCCAATTGATGGAGATTTCTGCAGTTTTCAGTTTTTTCAACCACAAAGAGAGCTATTATAAACATACCATTCACATTAAAATTATAATTACCATTTCTAAATTTCCCTCTATCTTCTTTTTAATCATTATTTTCTCTCTATCTTCCTTTTACCCTGTCCTTATTATTTATCTTCTCCTCCCATTTTTCCACCCCTACTTCACCCACCCCACCAAAAGTCCCCCATCTTCTCTCCACAACCTTCCCATATTCCAATGCACACACTCCTCTAAAAGTCACTCTCCTTAACATAACAAAATATGTTGGAGAAGATGCAAGAAAGTTGGAACAGTAATTCATTGTTGGTGGAGCTGTGAGCTGATCCAGTCAATCTGTAGAGCAATTTGGAACTATGCCCAAAGGACAATAGAAATTTGTATACCTTTTGACCCAGCAATACTGATTCTAGGGCTGTATCCCAAAGAGATTATAAAAATGGGAAAAAGACCCACATGTGCAAAAATATTTACAGCAGCACTTTTGTGGTGGCTAAGAACTGGAAATTGAGGGGATGCCCATCAATGGGGTAATGAGTGAACAAGTTGTGATATATGAATGTAATGGAATACTGTCATGCTAAAAGAAATGAGGAACAGGCAAACTTCGGAATAACGTGAAAAGACTTATATGAACTGATGCTGAGTGAATTGAGCAGAACCAGGAGAATATTGTACACAGTCACAGTATGCAATGACTGATTTTGATCGACTTAGCCTTCTCAGCAATGCAAGGACCGAAAATAATTCCAAAGGGCTCTTGATGGAAAATGCCATCCACATCCAGAGAAAGAACTATGGAGTCAGGATGAAGATTAAGCAGATTGATTTTTTTTTATTCTTTCTCATGGGTTCTCCTATTTGTTATAATTCTTCTATGCAACATGATCAATGTGAAAATGTGTTTGATAGGAAGGTATATATAGAGCCCATATCAGATGGTTTGCCATACTGGTGAGGTCACAGGAGAAAATTTAAAACTTATAAAAGTGCATGTTGAAAAACTAAAAATAAATAATTTAATAATTAGAAAAAAATAAAAAAGTCCCTCCCCAACCCTGTTCTCTAGTTTTATCACCTCTCTACATGTTTGAAAGACTTCTATACCCTTCCAGTTGTATGTGTTGTCTTCTCTTCAGTCCAGATAAGAGTAAGATTCCAACATTGCCAGCCTTCTACCCCCACCTCCTTCCTCTGTATTAGTTCTTTCTTTCATGCCCATTTTTATAATTGCTCCCTTTGACCTTTTCCTGTTGAAATTTTTTTTTTTTAGAAACGTCATATCCTACCCAGCTCAGTCCCAACCTTTCTTTCATATTATCTTAGTAACGATGACAGTTTTAAGAATACTGATAACATTTTCATATACCATTATGAAACAGTTTGACATTTATGAATGCCTTAAAATTAGTCTGTAATGTTTACTTTATATTTCTACTGGATCTCTCATATAAAATTTTCTATTGAGTTCTGGTCCTTTTGTTGTAAATGCTTCAAAGTCTTTAAGTTCATCAAATATCCATTTGTTTTTCATTCAGGATTATACTCAACTTGGCTTATAAATTATCCTTGGATACAACCCCAATTCTTTTGCTCTTTGAAATATAATGTTCCAAGACCTACAGTCCTTTAAAGTAGTAGCTGCTAGTTCTTGTGAAATCCTGACTATTTCTACAATATTTTTTTCTTGCTGCTCTCAATATTTTCTCTTTAACCTTGGAGTTTTGAAACTTGGTTATGACATTCCTGTAAGGTTTCCTCCAGAAAACTCTTTTGTGTAGTAAATGATAGATTTCTTTTTTCTATTTCTATTTTACCCTCTGGTTCTAGAACTTTGGGACAATTTTCCTTAATAATTTCTTGTAATATCATATGCAGATACCTTTTTTGATTGCAACTTTCAGGTAGTCCAATGATTCTTAGATTGTGTCTCTTCAATCTGTTCTCCAGTTTAGTTGATTTTTTTTCTTAATTAGATGCTATAGGTTCTCCTCTTTTTTCCCCCCTGGTTTTATTATATGTTGGTGTCTAATAATGTCATTCAGTTTCTCTTGCCCAATTCTGGTGTTTAAGGAGTTATTTTCTTCCTTAAGATTCTCGATTTCTTTTACCAATTAGTCAAATTTCTTTTCATAATTTTCTTGGATTGCTTTTTGTTCTTAATTTTTCCATTATCTATTTGATTTTTGAATTTATTTTTAAGTTCCTCAAAGATTTTTTTTTTTGCCTTGTGACCAATTGGTTACTTTTTGGGATAAGAATGGCTTTTTTTAAACCCATCTATCTTCCTCTGAATATGTACTCAAATTTTATTTTACACCAAAGTATCTATAATTGGGTTCTCTTTTTCCTTTGCTAACTCATTTTTATTTTGTTTTATTTTATTTTAGTAGTTTATTATTATAATCAGATTTTAAGCCCAAGCTGTGAGTACTGTTGCCCTAGGCCTTAGGTCTTCTACATTATTATTTTCTAAATTCTGTCCAGGGACTCAACCTCATGAATTCCTCTCCTCCACTAAGCCTCTGTTTTGTTCCCTAAACAAGCTGTCCTGAAAAAGTTCTTGCTCCCTGCAGGTACCGCATTCATGTGGCATGCAGTAACTCCTCCTCACCCACAGCCATAGCGTGGTAAATAACTTCTGTTCAGCTAGGTCTGGCCTCTAGAAATAGCAGGGGGCCCTCAATACTCCCCACTCATCCATCTGCTGCCAGATGGAAGCCCATGAGGCAAAAACCCAGAAGGTGAAAATTCCTAAGACTTCAAGAAAGAAGAAGCCTCTCAAGGCTGTGAGTAAGGTGAAAGCCAAGGCTAAATCTCTTGAGACCAAGCCTGACCCACAAAAGAGCCACCATCCCCATGGCACACTGCTCTGGGGATCAGTGGTGTCCATCTACAGGCATCAATACCCCCTCTGGCCAAACTCCAGCTCCTGGATACCCTCCACTTCCCTCAAGTTCTTTTAAGTAATCTTACAAGGACAACTGTTTTGAACCTTTATTTTTGCTCCTCTGTGTTCATTTTGTGGCAATTTTCTGTCTCTTTGCGGAGGACATCTGGAGAGCCTGGAAATTTCTGACCTATTCTGTGATCTTCAAATCAAAGTACTTCTGATGGCAACTCTCCAAGTGGAGAATCCAGGGAACCTGAACCACCAGACCTACCATATGGCCAATCATAATCCTATCATGATAATGTGTAACAGAAGTGCCTTGGAGAGACTGTTACATAAAAGAAACTGGTTCCAGGCCACTAATGCCATGCTTAGAAAAAGCCTTTTTCAGTTGATTACATAGGTGTTACTGATAGGTGCATCTTCCCAAAGGCCTGAGTCAGATTTGGCCTGCTTTCTTTGTTTCTATTTCTTTGACTTGATTACTTAGTTGAGAAACCTGGTAAAAAACTATACTATAAGGAGAAAGATTTGGGGGCCTCTTCCTCTTCAGGGCCCTATGAAATGGTCCTGGATCCTCGCTCCACGTTTCTTCTTTTCTATTTTAGGTGAAGGAGATGATATCGACATCAGAAAAATGAGCCACAGAGATTGATAAGCAAGAATTCATTCCAGGTTTTATATTCATTGCTTCCTTCATACCCCAAGGAGCAGGGAGGGACTTTTAGTTGAGACTAATGCAGTTATCTGAGACAAAGAAAAGGACTAATTGGGCAATGATGCTTGATTTTCACATGAATTTGGTGCGATTTCTAAGAAATTGGTCAGGTTCAAGCCTACTGCCCCTCAGTACCTGAAGTACCACAAGGGAGAGTATGTCTCCAAAACACTAGGAAAGAAATGCTATCCCCCACCCCTTTCTTTCTGCCTCTCCCTCTCTCTCACCATATACATACATGTACACACAAATGCACAATCACACACACACATATCTTTAAAGCAAATTATGCTTTGTAAAAGATAATATTAAATGGAATTGGGGTACTAGTCACTGGCATCTAACAGGGGAGGAAAGGGGCAAACATAACCAGCATGGACTTGAGCTAATTACAATGGAGAAGGAACACTGTCAACCCTCAAGGTACCCTTTATATATAGGTATCAATTGCTGAATAATTATGATAATAACAATAATAAATCTATTAAATAACTATATCATATATATTATATGATTATGTTATAAAATATAATATGTTCTGTAGAGTGTATTATAATTATATAATACATACATACATTATGTACTATATGAATAAATTCATTAAAATAATAACATTCATTTATACATTCTATTTCAATTAAAATTAATTGAATATCATCATCATCATCATCTACATGGTACTTAAGGTTTTCACAGTCCCTTAGAAATTTTATCTTCATAACAACTATCATAAGTAGATAATTCCAAGAATACTTATCCAGCAAAGTTGATGTAATCCTGAATAAATTTAAAAAAGGACATTGATGAACTGAAAGACTTTCATGTATTTGTAAAAAAAAAAAAAAAAAAAAAGATCAGGCAACTTCTACATTAAGGGATTGAAGGGCTTGGAATATGATATCCAGAAGTCAAAGGAACTGGAATTAAAACCAAGAATCACCTACCCAGCAAAACTGAATAAAATACTTCAGGGGAAAAAATGGTCACTCAATGAAATAGAGGACATTCAAGCACTCTTAATGAAAATACCAGAACTGAAGAGAAAATTTGACTTTCAAACACAAGAGAAGCATGAAAAAGTAAACAGGAAAGAGAAATCATAAAAGACTTTCTAAAGTTGAACTGTTTACATTCCTACACAGAAAGATAATACTTGTAATCCTTGAGGCTTTTCTTAGTATTTGGGTAGTTGGAGGGATTATGCACACACATGCACACGTGCACACACACACACGCACATATACAGAGAGCACAGGGTGAATTGAATAGGAAGGGATCATATCTAAAAAATAAAATTAAGGGGTGATAGAGGAATATATTGGGAGGAGAAAGGGAGAAATGGAATGGGGCAAATTATCTCTCATAAAAGAGGCAAGAAAAAACTTTTTCAAGGGAGGGAAAAAGGGAGAAGTGAGAAGGATAAAGCGAAGCTTACTCTCATCACATTTGGCTCAAGGAAGGAATAACACACACACTTAATTTGGTATGAGAACCTATCTTACACTACAGTAAAAGAGGGGAGAAGGGGATAAGCAGGGTGGGGGATGATGAAAGAAAGGCCAAATGGGAAGATGGACCCATTAGAAGTAAACACTCTTGGGGAGGGACAAGGTCAAAAGAAAGAATAGAAGAAATGGGGGCAGGATAGGATAGAGGAAAATATAGTCTTATACAACATGACTATTATGGAAGTCATTTGCAAAACTACACATATATAGCCTATATTGAATTGCTGGCCTTCTCAGTGGGGATGGGTGGGGAGGGAGGAAGGAAGAGAAGTTGGAACTCAAAGCTTTAGGAACAAGTGTTGAGAATTGTTTTTGCATATAACTGGGAAATTAGAAATACAGGTAATGGGGTATAGAAATTTATCTTGCCCTACAAGACAAGAGAGAAGATGGGGGTAAGGGAATGGAGGGGTGTTAGAAGGGAGGGCAGATTGGGGGAAGGGGTAATCAGAATGCTTGGTGTTTTGGGGTGGGGGAAGGGTGAGATGGGGAGAAAATTTTGAACTCAAAATTTTGTGGAAATGAATGCTGAAAACTAAAAATAAATAAATAAACAAAAAATGAGCTGTAGAAGGAAATGGAAAACTACTCAAGTATCTTTTCTGAGAAAACCTCCCCCCCCCCAAAAAAAAATAAATAATTAAAAGAAATGCTAAATTTAAGCTAGAGATTAGTGGAAATAAAGATATATTTTTCCCCTGAAAAAAAAAACAATACAAAAAACAACAATCCACAAAGAAAATAATAAAAATGAAGAAAATTTTAAAAAGCAAAAAGAAAAATAAAGAAAAACATCAGAACTCAAAGGAAAATTAAATATAAAAGATCCAGAAGAAAAATAAAGAAATTATTACAGACTAACAAAGCATTAAGGTAAAGCTGTTTACTTATGATATATGAAGACATTACTAATATTAATAATTGTTAGTTATTTTTAGTAGCATTCTTAAAATGTTATCATTACCAAGGTAGTTCGAAAGAAAGATAGGGGCTGTTCTTTGTATAATGAGGTTATTTTAAAAAATTGGGTTGAAAAAGTTAAAAGGAGAAATTATCTCATAAAACAGGGCATGGAAAGAAGAACTAATTCAGAGGAAGGAGAAGGGGGTGTTCAAGAGAAAACAGAGAGAGAGAGAGAGAGATTAGATAGATATAGATGTATGGATATGGGTATACATATACACATATACACACATATAAAAACACATACACATATATACATACACATGTGTATATATACATCTACACATATACATACATGAAGAGATTTAAAAGTTCTTTTGAACTTCTAGAGAGGTAAGAAAGCCAGAGGTCAGGGTAGAGGATGGATTTTTAGGAGGGTATATTGATTAAGATTAGAAAAGTGGTCTAAATAGATATGGGAGGGTCTTTTAGGGGGAGAACATAATAAGGAATAAGGAAGCAAGGGGACAGAGATAGGTGAAAAGAGAGGCTGAGAAGGAAAATAGGGACTAAAAATAAGATGGAGGGAAATTCACAAACAGCAAGTAATTTTGAAGGCCAATAGGATGAACTCACCCATGTAATGGAAACTGATTGCAGACAATATATTGTTTACAAGAAGCAGTTTTAAAAATGAGAGATAAACAGTTTAAATGGATGGTTAGAGTAGAATTTATTATGCTTCAGCTGATGTAGAGAAGGGAGGGGTAGCAATTATGATCTCAAAGTTATGGCTAAAATAGATATAATTAAAAGAGATAAGCAGAGTACCTACATTTCAATAAAAGTTACCATAGACAATGAAGTGCATGCATGTGTGCACACATAGCATTCGAACATGTAAGAATATAAGTCCCCAAATCATAAATTGTCAAAGGATTTCAACAGGCAGTTTTCCAATGAAGGAATCAAAACAATTTATAGTCATATTTTTAAGAAATGCTCTAAATCATTATTGATTAAAGAAATGCAAATTAAAATAATCTTGAGATATCATTTTATACCTGACATATTGGCTAAAATGATAGGAAAAAGTGACAAATGTTGGAGAGGATGTGGAAAAATTGGAACACTAACTCATTGTTGGTAGAGTTGTGAAATAAACAGTTTGGAGAACAATCTTGAATTGTGCACAAAGACTTATTAAATACCGATACCTTTGACCCAATAATACCACCAGTTGGTCTCTTTCCTAAGATAATTAGGGAAAAAAGGAAAAGAAAGTATACGTTCTAGAATATTTATAGACGTTCTCCTTGTGGTAGCAAAGAACTGAAAATTGCAGGGATGCCTGTCAATTGGGGAATGACTGAACAAGTTGTGGTATATGATTTTGTTGGAATACTACTGTCCTATAACAAATAATGAGCAGGATGATTTTAGAAAAAAAACAAAACAAAACAAATCAAAACATGGAAACATAGAAAGACTTCTACCCAATAGTGGAAAGCAAAATGAGCAGGATCAAGAGAACATTGTATACAGCTGCAGCAACGTTGTTTTACAAATGACTTTGAGTGAATAAGTTATTTTGTCTATTATAAATAATCAAGTGAGCATACTTCCACTGAGCCAAGGTTGTCCATTATTTTCAAAGCATCTCTAGGGTATCATTAGGTCCCTGAGAGCAGGGACTGTTTTGGTTTGTTTGTCTTTTTATCCCCCAGGACTCAGTGTGGCAAGAGTAGGTACTATATAAATACCTCTTTTCTATTCCCTTTTATATTTTGTCTTCCCCTCATCTAAGTTCCCTGGAGGCAGGAACTATCTCGTTTTTCGCTCTGATTTATATCCCAGGATTCAGCACAGAACCTGGAAAGCCCTCAATGTTCAAAATGTGTTTACAGCTTTGTTAAATTAAATTATAACGTTAAAGATGAGAAAACTGAAACTCAAGGAGATGGAGTGATTTTCCAGGGTCCCACAGCTTATAAGTGCCAGTGTTGTCTCCATCTGTGAGGCCCCGCCACACACTATTGCCTCTCTTGAGGAGACAGTGTACATTTATATTGCTAGCATGAATGTTGTTATGAAGCAGTAGTGGAATGGAGAACATGAAGCGAGGAATGTTCATGTGCCATCACACATGGGGAATGTATTCCCTGGCTATGAACAGCTATTTATTTTTCCTTTCTCTTTTTAAACCTTTGCTACAAGAGTTGGCTAATGGGGATTGGAGACAGAATATTTATAAATGAGTGTGATACTAAAAAGAAAGATCAACAAAATACGATTTTAAAACTAAGGTTCAAGGAAATCTTGAAATCTAATCGTATTGTCTTACATTCAAGGTCATCCCTGACTTCTGTGGATTGTACAATGTGATTCCTCTACAGGAGTCCTTGACAATCTCAGTTCAACCCACCTTTTGCAAACTGACTCCTGAATGTAGGTTCCCTCTTCCATTCCAGTACCTTTTCATTGAATGTTCTGACTAAACCTGATCCGTTACATCCCCACCTCCACCTCCACCTTCAGGGCATCCTCATTTGGCACTCCTAAGCAAAACCTTCTTCAATTTTTGATTGCTCTGGGTGCTCCCCATTCTCGTTAAATATTCATAGGTAGCCAATGAATATTTATTAACAACCTTTTATTTCCTTAGATAAGCATTTGCTATTTCCATCAGTAAATTGTAAGCTCCTTGAGGGCAGACTGATTTATTGAAGTCTTTGAATTCCTAGTCCCTAACACAGGCAGGAAGTATACATAGTGCTTACTATGAGTTTATTCAGCATCCTAGGATGTATAATCCAACTCTTAAGTGTATCCTCCACATCCAACACCCAGCAGAGTGCCTGGCACACAGGACACACTAAACAAAGGCTTGGGGATTGATTGATCAGTATAACACTATCCATTAGACTACCGTCTCATCTTGTAGTGCCATCTTCAGAACAGGGACCTACTGTCTGGGAATATTTTGAGAAACAAAGACCCACTGCCATTAGAGTAGCACTCCCATATCCTAGAGTACTTCCTTGCTGTTGCTTGAGCATAATACTCAATCACCCAAATCTGGACATTTTCACTGTCTGGTCCCCATTTCTGGAACACCTTCCCTCTTCATCTCTGCTTCCTGTCTTCCCTGACTACTTCCAGCCTCAACTAAAATTCAACTTTCTTCAAGCTTCCTTTCACAACCCTTCTTCTTAGCAGGTTCTTCCCTCTGGTCTCATCTCTAGTTAACCCTGTCTACATGTTGTTTGTGCATTGCTGTTTGCGTATTGTCTCCTCCATTAGACTATGACCTCTTTGAGATCAAAGACTGTCTTTTGCCTATTTTTGTATTCCCAGCACTTAACACACTGCCTGACATTTAACAGTAGACATTTAATAAAAGCTTGTTGACTTGGCTTTATGAATGCTGAAGGGGAGACAGCCATACACAAGGAAGAATGGGGAGTCAGATGTGAACAAGATGAGGAATGTACTTAGGTGGAAGATATCTCTTTTATTCAGGAGACCTTATCAAGTTGGCTTGGACAGGGAGGATGGAAATAAAGCTTCTCTCAGACTCTTGGAACAACTTACAGGTACTAAGAAGAATAATACTTTCTGTTTTCAATATGTTTCACATACATGATTTGGGAACAAGCCTGGGGCTGTGGAATGACAGCTGAGTTTGGAGATAGAGAGGCTGGATTCGAATCTCCTGGCTACCTGAAAGCAATCACAACATCTTTGGGATTGATTAGTGGCCATCTACTTTGACCTTTTTTTTGCAAATAAAGAAACTGAGGCACCAGGGGATTAGGAAACTTGATTAAGGCCATACAACTGGAACCATAGCATCTGGAACTGAAAGAGACCTCAGAGATCACACCGTGCAATCCCCTTACTTTGTGACTAAGGAACCTGAGGTCCCAGAGAGATGAAGTGAGGTCACTCTGAGGTCTCACAGGAAGCATCCCAGCTGAGATTCAAAGCTAGTTCCTCTGCCTCCACAGTCAGGGACTTGTACTTCCTGTGGCCACTTGTCAAGTCTATTTACCTTTTGGGGTCTCGATTTCCCACTTTGGGAATGAGTTACCAGGAGTCTCACTTGAAGCACACATACAAGCTAGGCTGTCAGTTTATTGATAAGACCTTATGAAGTCTCCTTTGACAGTGAAGGTGTAAGTAAAGCTTCTGGCTCAATGTCTGGCCTATAATAGGTATCAAATAATTGATTGTTGACAGTTAATGAAGTTGATGCTCAAAGAAATTAAATAACTTGCTCCAAGTCAAACAGCCAAGAAATGGCCAAGGAGTGGGGACCGGAATTTTTCTCTTTTGGAGTTCAGTATCAGTTTTCTCCCTGTGAGCTACACTCCCAACCCCTTAATCAGCAGGATAGAAAGGAGGAAACATGGCAGGCCAGCAAGGAGAGGGAGGGAGGGCTGTTGACTCACTTTGGCTTGGAAAGGGAGGGAAACATGTCTAGACAGAATTAGGTGTGTAGTAGTCAACGAGAGGGGCTTCAAAGCCCAAGCTCTTCCAAGAGGCAGGATCAATACAGGAAATGACTTTCTCCAGCTCCTGAGGGAGCCATTGGAAGGAGAACCTGCTGGCCAGGATTGGGGCTCAGTGCCCAGAGCCCCACCAGGACCAAACCCCTCAGATCCCTGGTGCTGATGAAATGGCGCAATGCTCAGGGCAGCTCGCTCTATAATTAGGGAGTGGAGCCCAGAGGAGCAGATGACTACCGTTCAGTTATAATTACAGTACAATGCGCTGCAGTGAAATCACTCTGTAGCCAATGATTCATCAGGCCTACAAGGAGTGAATCTGCACAACCAGGGCTGGGCCGCTCGACTTCCTGTGTCAGGCTTCAGGGATGGGTGGCAGGTGACCTCAGCTCCATGCATTCCCAGTTTAGCTCCGGGTGCCCAGAGTTCTGCTGGCAGGCCCTTGGTTGCAGAATATTAAATCACAGACCCCTCATTGGCTGCTATGTGATAATGTAAACTTGGCTGCTAAAAAGGCACCTGGGCAACATTAGCAGTCTGGCCCCTGGATGCTGGAAGAGGCTTCCTCAGAGGGCAGTCTTTGGAATGCACTTGGAAGGAATGAGGCAAAGAAGGAAATAAGCATCTGTTAAATTCCGACTACATCCCAAGGCCTGGTGTAAAGCACTTCACATATACAGGTTCTCTCATTTTATCCTCATGACCTAGAGGCAGGACCTATTTTTATTCCCCTTTAAAGTTAAGGAAACAGCAGTAGAGGTTGAGAGACCTGGCCAGGGTCATACAGTCAAGAAGCGACTGAGGCTTGTGACTTGAGGCCCAGCAGCTAGCTGCTCCTAAGGGATACGTCCAGAGTAATCCCCTACAATGACATAGCCTTTACTTGGAAGCCAGTGCTTGAGAGTAAAACAGAAGAGAAATCAGGTGTGTAGGGGCAGACTGGCAGGCAGGTCACAAGCTGGTCACTGAATGAAGCCCAACCCTGCCTTCCTAATAAGAGGAACAAGACTGAGCCAGAGCGGTCTTCAAGGACAGTCATATTCCTCTAATGGCATCACATCTGCAGCTTGTACAAAATAAGCGGTAAGCGAATCACTGGATTTGTTTTCTGCCTTGTTTTCTACTGGCTTCCCTGACTTTGGCTCATTCTATTAACACTCATTCCCCTTCCTGTGATGGGGGCAGGCAGTTTACCAATGTCAAAGCTAGAAAGGGTAGCTTTTGTCCAACCCCCTCATCTTACTCATCCTCCCTCCCTGAAGTACTTTGTGTTTGCTCTCTTTCGATATACATACATTCCTTCCCTAGAGGGCACACACTCATTTAGTGGTGGTCTATGCATGTATGTGTGTGCACATGTGTACACATATGTATGTGGGAGTCCCTTAATAGAAAGTGAACTTCTTAAAAAGAATGAGCATTTCATTCTGGTCTTTGGATCCCCTGTACCTAGCACATAAGATATGTTTAAAAAATAATTATTTGATGATCTATATTTTACAGCAAATGGAAAGGGAACAAACATTTTAATAATAAATGCTTAATGGTTGATGAATCAATCTCACCTGCTATGTGTCAGACATTGTGCTAAATAAGCACTTTACAAATATCTCATTTCAGAAGGAGAAAAGTGAGGCTCAAGGAGCCCAAGTGGTTTGCCTCCAATGACCCTAAAGGATAAGTGATTGGATTTGAACTCCTGTCTTTCTGAGCCCAAGTTCAGCCTTCTCAATTATTCCAGGCTACCTCACTAAAGCTCTAGGTATTGTGACCCTTGAGAAGACCAGACCTGAGGGGCCAGGCACAAGAAATGGCTTTCTATATCTGAAGGCTTGTTATTTGAAAGAGGAACCTGCCATGCCATACTTGAGCCCAGAGGGTAGGAGGAGGAATAAGAGGCTGATCCAGGCTCTTGATGTGAAGAAAACCCAACCAAAACAAAATTCCCTGAGGTTTCTAAACACTCAAGCTGTCCCTGAGCAGAACAGGCTGAGTTAGAAGGGAGAAGGCACCTTTGATGTAAAGACTGTGGGGGAAGGTCTTGTTCAGGCTCATCTGGGATCTCCTCCTGAGTGATGCTGTGCAGTTTCTGAGCTCAGCTTCTCTATTCCCCAAATGCCATTCATGGGAGCCACCTCTCCATAGTCATGTTTCTTTCCTCGCTTTAGTCTCCATGGTCCTCCTGGACACCAGAATCTCAGGACCCCTGAATTTTACCAGGCAAAGGAGGGCTAACATGGGCTCTCCCCAGCCTTCTCACTGACTCATCCCTTACACCTGTAATTATTATCCCTTTATTGGAGCGCATGAAGATCTCAAGTCTATAAAGAGAACAACATCAGTGCTCTCTAAAACTTATTTTCTGGGAAAGAAGTTTCATCTCTGATTCCCTGAGGCAAAAGGAAACCTAGGTGTCCTCCCAAGATAAGCTCTGAAGGTTGGCCCAACCACTGAAGTCATGATTGATAGTTGCTCTGGCATCCTAGAGCCCACCCTAAAAGGTAGGTGAAGGAAGCAAAGCAGGGCAGGGGCTGTGGGGAAATTGGCTTGACTATGCCCAAGTACTGGAGAACCAGGGAAGAAAAGAAGCTCAACTCCTGTCAGAAAGGGAGCCAACCTCCAGAGGGCAGAGATGGTGTTCAGAGGTCTCCCATTTTGTTAAAAGTCGTCCCTAGGGACTTTCAGGGGATGGACAGCTGAAGAACAACAACCCCAGTAACATCCTTCCGGGGAACAGAAGGCCTCAGAGTGCTTGAGATGCAGTGCAACAGTCAATAGAGGGCCATACTTGGAGACAGGAAAGCGTGCTTTGGTATCCTGAATTTCACACTATGTGACAATGCACAAGTCTCTCTGTGCCTCAGGCTTCTCATCTATAAAATAGACATAAAAATACCTGGGGTCTCTGTCTCACAAGGTTATTGGGATGATCATATGAAATAACATCACCAAAAAGCTTTAGAGTGCTCCAGTTATCAGTCATCAGCACCTTGCTCAGCTTCCAGACACAGCCTGATGGCTGCGCAGGCTACAGTTCCCAGGAGTGTTCATCTCAAACTCACCAAGAACTAGCCTCAGCCACAGTCACAGCAGATGCCATGGAGGATAGAACCAGGCCTGGCTGTGCCAGGACATTGGTCGTACCTTAGCAATCCTGCCAGGAGCATTTGCTTGCCTGGAAGATTAAGCCATACATAGGTGGCCAGCACAGGAAAGCCATAAATGGCAGCATGAGACTGTACAGAGGGCAGGATTTGGGGTAAGGGGACCTGGGTTCAAGTCTCAGTTGTACTCACTAGCTGTGCAACCCTCCACCCATGCCTTCCTCTCTATGGGCCTCAGTTACCTCACCTTTTCAAATGAAGAAGTATGGATTAGGTTTCCTTTCTAGCTCTGATGTATGTCCTGGAGATTTATTCAAAACAGACTCGGGAAGAAAAAACAGCTGGGCTCAAATCCTGCCTCTAACACCTATTCACCATATTACCAAATTGCATCCAACAGTCATATTCTGGGTCTCAGTGTATTCAACTACAAAATGGGGTTTATAATAAGTCCTATAATGCTTACTTTACAAGGGCACTGTGAACACCGAAGGAGATAACAGACTTCAGACCACCTCTGAGTGCTAACAATTAGCTAGTCATTAGGATTATGTACATTAATGTTAGAAAACTAGATCCTGAAAGAAAAGATTTCCAGAGTCCTGAACCATGCCTGGGTCAGGACCTGTGAGTAGAGACCACACCATCAGCAGCTTAAGCACCACATCTGAGGCCACAAGGGGAACTGGGTATGTCTGGGCAGGTAGGAATAATGACAAGTCACTCAGCTTTCATTCAGCTCCTACTTACTGTGTGCCAGAGCTGTGTGAGGCACTGTGGATAAAAAGCCCAAAGCAAAAGATACCCTTCCCTCAAGAAACTGTCATGGATGGACACAGGGAGGTCAAGATTAGCTATTGAAGCCAGAATAATAAGAACAGCAACTCATATTTGCGTAGCACTTTAAAGTGTACAAATGATTTGCACCATGAGCAGTAGCAGAAAGACTTCTATATACCTAGGCAGAGGTTTTGCTCTTCAGTCATTTTTCAGTTGTATCTGACTCTTCATGACCTCTTTTGGGGGTTTTCTTGTCAAAAGGTACTGGAGTGGTTTGTCATTTCTTTCTCTAGCTCATTTTACAGATGAGGAAACTGAGGCAAATAGGGTTAAGTGACTTGCCCAGCATCACACACCCCAAAATATCTGAAGCCAGATTTGGATCCAGGAAGATGAGTCTTCCTGATACCAGGCATGGCATTTTATCCACTGTGCTACCTAGATGCCTGTCCTCTAGTCAGAAGAACTGAGTTCCAGTCTTGACTTTTCCACTTCCTATATAACTTTGGAAAAATCACTTAATCTCCCTTGACCTCTCTTCATCTGTAAGATGTCACTAGAGGAACTCTGATGTCTTGTCTTGTTTTAGGTAATTTACTTTGACTGTCTGAGTGGTGAGACACATCCCTAGCCACATAACTAGCATCCCACATAACCCTAAATGGGCACTGGGACTCTTGAATCTTCTATCAAATGCTACAGAGAGGGTGAGAAGAATGAGAACTGAGAAAAGGTTGTTCATTTTGGCAATGAAAACTTCTTTAGTAATTTTCGAAGTGGGGTAATGGCTTCCATTGACATTGTTGTGGGTTTCAAAGAGAATGAGAAAAGAGGAAACGGAGGCAGCCAGTAGAAATGGCCCTTTTAAGAAGTATAGTAGAGAAGGTAGGAGATGTATGAGAATAAAAGAGAGGAGGCTTGGATTCATTTTGTTTGTTTATTTCTGTAAGGATGAGCGAGACAGGGGCACATTTATAAGCACTGAGGAAGGAATCAATCGATACGAAGAGACATGGCTATAACAGTGACACGATCTGCTGTAGAGTACGTTAATGAATAGGATCAAGGGCTGTTTTGAAGTGGTAGACCTTGGCAAGGAGGAGAACCACTTCTACTGCAGAGACTGTGTTGAATGAGGAAAAAGTAGGTGGTGATATCTGAAGTGTGCGAGAATGAGGAAGAGGGACAAAAGGGAGCCTTTGGAGAGGGCGTCAATGCTCCCTGGGAAATCTGAGACAAATTACTCAGCTGAGAAGGAGAGACGAGTGGATGGCATGGAAAGACTGAGAAAAGATGAGAAGGGTTGGCCTAGTGACTGTGGTTGTGGGGATAAAGTTCAGGAGAGAATAGCAGAAGAATGTCCTTGTGGAAATGAAGATCCCATTGAGATTCCATCACATCAGCTTGGAATGGACTCCATGACCACTGTTTCATGACTTCCTCCAGCTTTATGCAGCAACATGTAGATAGGAGGGAAAGGGGGCAGATGGAAGAAGAATCTCCTGTTGAGTTCAGCGAGGCATTCAAGAATAGAGGATCGAATAGCTTAGCTGATTCACTGTGGGTTGAAAATTGGGAAGAAAATGAAATGTAACTTTTGTCAGAGCGTATCAAGGGGTAAGATCCTGGGTAAGATGAGTAGCAATAGAAGTCAAAGGAGAACAGAGATAAAACATAAAATGATCTGGAGTCCAGAGCTGCTTCTCTTCTCCATTGCCAGAATCCCATTCTTCGAGGCTGCTTCCCACCTTCAGTAAATGCTTCTTTGTATTTATGGTCATCTCTGCTTCCTGCCCTATGCAGTGTCTCATTGTTCATGTCATACTGTTTCTAAAGGACAAGGCAGAAATGGGAAGAAGGGTTGGAAGAGAGAGAAATCCATGCCCTCTCCCCAACCGCAATCTCCTTCCAGGGTCTGGGTTCTTCTCCGACTTGTGGAGGGAACTGACAAATACTCAACTTCCTGGATGGGTCTCCTGAGCAAATTAGTACCAGATGTCTTAAATGATGGTGTATAAGAAGGAAAGATAAATACAGAAAACCCTGCCAGGGTCTGATCTGAAAAAATATTCCCAATGCTGTATTCTTTAACTCAAACAGTGATCTTTCAAAGGCTACTTGAGATGTATCCATCTGTTTTCTGACAATCAGATTGTCCTATTCTGGTTCACTCAGAGGAAAGATCTTTACACTTCATTAAAGGATCAAGGAATGGGCCTATCTTTAGAGTTAAATATCTCCTTAATCTTATTATAGGACACTTAGGTGGCACAGTAAATAGAGCATTGGGTCAGGAGTCAGGAAGGTCTGAGTTCAAAGGTGGCCTCAGACTCTTATGAGCTGTGTGGCCTTGCACAAGTCACTTAACACTGTTTGCCTCAGTTTCTTCATCTGTAAAATGAGCTGGAGAAGGAAATAGCATATTACTCCAGAATCTCTGCCAAGAAAATCCCCAAAAGAGGGCATGAAGAGTTGGGCATGAGTAAAAATGATTAAACAACAATTTTATTAGGCCATTAAGGGGGCTCCTCTACCTGCCCCACAAATGCAAACTTCAAATCACTCTTGAGAATTCACCATGTGATCTATACCATGACAGGCACATCATCATATCCAAAATATCGTCCCCAGTATCCCAGACATAACACTGACCCCTAAGAGGTCTGATAATCATGAAAGATACCACCATATTGAGCAGAGTGAAAAGCTCTCCAAGTACACAGACCTCCTGGTAGAACATCAAATTAGAAGTGAGAAATACATATCCTTCATTGGCTTCTGTCTGCTCCTTGAGCTCAAACAGTTCATGAAAAAATAGTAAATCCCTACTATGATCCAAGCACTGAGTCAGCTGTTTGGAATCCAAGTACAATGAAAGCAATTATTGCTACTCCAACGAACTTACAGATAACACAAAGTTGCAACATGTGTTAGTTTAATACAAGGTTTAACCTGCAGAAAATGCACCTCCATCCCAACAATGTCATATAAAAAAGAACTTTTTTTGCACTGGAACAGTATTCTCTTAATATTAAACAAACAAAAAGAATGAGGTAGCTCCTTTCTCCCCAGATCATTTCTACCTGATTTCCATCAAATATTTGATTAGAACAATGACATCAGCAATGATGGTGGCGTTCATTCTTTGTTTCCAAAGAGGATAGCTCAGTTTTTAACCCTTTAAGTTTTGCATTGCCTTCTTTGGTCACTATAGGGGCGCTCCAACAATTCCTACCCAACGATGGAGGGTGTTTTCAATCAAGTCTTTTCCCTTTCTATGTCTTAGTTGAAGGGGTTAAGAAAACAAAACCAAAACCTTGTAACTGGGCTGACTCTTCTAAAGAGGTCTTTCTCTCACAGTACAGAGCAGAGACCGGCCATGCCCTGGCTTTTGGTAACAGCTGTGGGATTCTCAAGTGGAAATGAAGATGCTTAGCGTGGATTGAAAAGGATGGCTGGCTTGGAAGGCAAGCACACTCAGGGGTGGGGCAAGAGTGAGCCCCATTGACCCCTCTAAGCTATAAGCATCTGAGGGGTCAGGGACTGGGGGTGGTATTTGGGGAATGATGCTAGCCCAAGTCAGACACAGGAATGCCAGCTGTGAAAGGGAGGCGATGGATACAGCCACCTACACACAGTCTTCCTACTGTGATACACAACAGAAACCAGTCCCTTTGTGAGATGATGGGTCATCAGTCCTCTCTGGTTCTCCACAGAGAGATGTCAGAAGTTTCTCAGAATGTCCGTTTTTCTTGTTTGAAATAAGTTAAGGTAGAAGAAAGCACAAAATGATGGCCATTCTTTGTCAAGGGGGCAAATCTTCATATGACCCTACCATTCACCTCTGATCCCTGCTGACAGTCCAAACTCTTGTCCAGTTTCTCCAGGTGAATTTCCTGCATTTATATTTTGTATTTCCTTCATGAGCACTTAATAAATCTACTGGATTATGTTTGTCCAAATGAAAGTAAACTGAGAGACTCTAACTTGTTTCTTCATATCATAGAATTATTCATTCAGAGATCAAAGGGGCTTTAACTGCTATCTGATAAAAGAGAAATGGTCATATTTCTATACTGCTTACCATGTGCCAGGCACTGCACTGTTGTAGGGATCCAAAGAAATAAAGCCACAAAAACCACATAGCTCCTACCCTCAGATATCACACATTCTCATAGAGGAGACAACGTATGAATGATGAAGCAGCCATGAGCCCTATGCAGAGTAGCTTAAAGAAATAGAAAAGAGAAAGTTTGGGGAGGGGAAGGGAGGCAGGAATGGCTCCAGTATTAGTGCTGAGCCTTGAAGGATGCCAGGGAACTAGGAGGTATAGGGGAAGGGGAAGGGGAAGGGAAGCCCAGATATTGGGGCCAGGCTGGGCAGAGGGGTCTAGCAGCCGATGAAATCTTAGCCTGAAGCAATTGCAGGTAGGCCAATACCTCTGGGTTCTCCAACGACAGAAAGGGAGGAAGGCATGAAAGGATTTGCAGAGCAGAAAGGGGCCAGGCTACCCAAGGCCAAGCAAAGGACTCCGTATTTGATCTTGGAGATAATTGGGAGCACCTGGGGCTCAAAAAGTCTTTGGAAAATCACCTGGGCAACTGAAAGGAGGCTGGAGTGGGAGTAAATGAGATGAGGACACCAGGAAAGCAGCTATTGCAAATGACCAATAGGGAGAGGTGACGAAGGTCAGTCCTAGGGTGGTGCTTGTGAGAATGGCCAGGGCAGGGTGGGGGCCATTGACCAGAGACGTTGTGAAGTTCAACAGGGTAAGACAGGGCCAGAAATGGAGGAGTCCAGAACAATACTGTAGCTGGGGGCTTGAATGACTGGGGTGAGAGCTGACGGTGCCCTTAACAGCCTTAATGAAACTATCCCCTTCATTTTGCAAATATAGGAGCAATGAGGCCCAGAGAGGGAAGTGACTTGATAAGTATTTCAGGAGGAATTTGGAACCAGCACAGGCATCTTTTCACTCCTCCTCTCTGCCCCCCCTCCCCGGCTCCTCTTCTCTCCATCTCCCCATCCTATCAATGACCTTTTCAAACTGTAGCTGGCAAAGGTGGCCAAGAGGATGTTCTTCATGCAGCCCAAGGACTCCTTAGTTCTCTTGGCTGCCATGTTGTCCCATTGTTCAATGATGCTTCCAAAGAGAGAACCTTCCATCGGATCCAGAAACACACATCTCATTCCTGAAAGGCTGCTCTCCATGGCGCTGTCCTCACCATCAGTACCCTCTGATAACTATAGTTTATGTCAGCCCTGGGAAAACGTCAATGAGCTCACTTTCCAGGGGCAAGCTTAGCCTCACCCTGCCAGGGTGGGACAAGGTTTCCCGTAAAATTCTGAATTCTGTGATTTCTTACCCTCATTTGTGTCATTTATTTTGCCTCAGGTTAAAAAAGAAAAAGAAAAAGAAAAAGATCTGGCTGGGTTAGCTTTCCCAGCCCCTCTGCTTGCTTCTTCTGTGTACCAAGACCTGAAATATTATCTGGAGAAACAGGATTTTCTGTGAAGTGCTTTGTGGGTTATCTGAAAATCATGTTCCATGAATTCAAAGGGCTCACTATCTCATGGCCATTATGCTTGTAAGAATGTTTTTATCATTGTGAATTTGACGAACATCAACAAATGTAAACACACTTATCGAGAAATGCAGAAGAGGTGTCCTTATGAACCCATGGCTCTCTCCTAGTTGGCACTGGGTTGGTTTTGTGTTTTAATATATATTTAAAATTGAATACAATAGGTCGAGCCCAGCCCTGTTTGTGTGTTTTCTTCTGAACTTCCTTCCTCGGTGTCATCGACCCAATTTTCTTTCTTTTCTTAACCTTGCTACTTTAGTTATTTACTTTACTTGAGTCAAACTAAATGTACCAGAGTCAGGAAGACCTCAATTCAAATCTGGCCTCAGACTTACTAGCTGTGTGAGCCTGGGAAATCACTCACCTACATTTGCTTCAGTTTCCTCATCAATAAAATGGGGATAATAATAGGTCCTCCCCTCTCGTACTTGTTGTGACGACCAAATCAGACAATGAGTGTTATGTGCTTTGTACATTACTTGGCACATAGTAAGCATTACATAAATGTTGTTGTTGTTCTTGTTAATTCCAGTCAGAGGATCTAGAGAAAAGTCAAAGTGACAGGGAAGGGTGTGTTGCATTTCCTGGTATAACCATGGATCTACATGGAATTGAATTTACCAGACCAGGAAGAGATGCTTCCATGACTCACAAAAATGGCCCCTAATGATTCGGTGTAGTGTGGCAGCATCAGTAGCCTCAGAGAGCCATGGTCAGACTCCTTCCCCCAGGCTTCACAGGTCCTGCCTCACCGGAAAGGCTTTAAGACACTCCCCTTTGATCTTGGAGATAATTTGGAGCACCTGGAGCTCAGGGAGACTAGTCATGCCTGCATCCTTGAAAAATCACCTGGGTAGATGATGGGAGGATGGAGGAGGAACAACCCTAGGCAAGGACGCAAAAGTAGAGGCTATTGTAATTGACCACTGGAGAGAGGTGATGAATGCCAGTCCTGGGACAGTGCCTGTGAGAGTGGACTAAGTGGGGCATTGACTAGAGATGTTGGGAAACCCAACAGGGTTGAGCCTGTTGGTCACAGATGTGGCCAGAGATTGGATCTGTGGGGAAGATGAGGGAGGAGTCCAAGATGACACTGCAGCTAGGTGTCTGGGGAGAGAGATGGAGGTCCCCTAAACAGTCCCAATGATTCACACTCATTCCCTGAGGATACCCACAGCACACCAGCATGGCTACCAGGAGTGGCATGCAAAGGTCCATGCAAAGGGTTGGGAGGGAGCAGCGCCTCTAATTAGATCTGAACTTGGAGGCAACATGGCATCCTGAAGGGGATGCAAAGTTCTAGAGAGGTTCAAACACCCCCATAGGTATTTACTAGATATGTGATCTTGGACGAGTCACTTAACTGCTCTAAGGCATTATTTCCCCATCTGTAAAATGGGAGGACTTGACTAAATGAGGTCTAGTGAGGTCTATTCCAGGTCTAAATCTGTGATTCTTTGATTAAAGACATAGGCCCATGGAATGAGAGACCTGGGAATTTAGAGATGATTAGCTTCATTTCCTGTTCAGATAAGAAAAATGAAGGCCCAGAGAGGCCTAAAGAGTTGGGACCAGAGCTCAAATCAACCACATAAAAGTACTCAGGAGCTCCTGAATACAGGGAGTTTGATTTCTGGAACACTTCATTTTCTTATCTGGAAAGTCCTTCACATTTTTCCACAAAGGAATTTAATATTTTGATTTTGGTCTTGTTTCTAGAATGACTTTTGAATCTATCCCTTCTCTCCATGCAGAATGTCACTACCCTGTCCAAGCTGTCATATCCATTCAACTTGACCTTGGAGATCTGACCCTGAGTAACATCCCTCCCCTCAAATGACTGACAAGATTTTTACCCTCATCACCTCTTACCTGATTATTGCAAAAATACTGTCTGATATCTCTCCAGCACTGGAAGGCTTAAACATTGCTTCTCATGGATTATGAAATATATTACATTAACCCCTAATCTGCACTCCTCTTCTCAGGATGTTCCTTCCACATATCTTCCAAATCAGAATTCCTAAAGCACATTTTTTACCTCTTCACTCTACACAAGAGAATTCTATGGCTCCCTATCACCCCTGGAATTGCCTTCAAAGACCATAGCTATGGCCCCAATCTAGCTTTCCAGACTGACTATGCCTTACTCTTTACACAGTTTACCTAAGATTCAGCTACATTTTCCTATGTGCTTCTCATCATGCATGCCATCCCCCTATCCATGATTTTGAACAGGCTGAACTACAAGCTTCTCTGTTCTCTTGCTGGGAATGTCAGCTTCCTTTGGAGGTCCAGCTTCTGAAGCCTGTTCCTCACTCTTGCAGTGTTGTATGGCTCTTCTGAAGAGAAAATCACTTTGTATGGATTTGATAAATATCTAGTATCTACTCATCTGTTTGCCTTCCATTCCACTTCTAATTCCCTTCAGGGCAGAGGCTACTTTGGTGTAGCCTAGTACCTGGCATGGAGTCAATATTAAAAAAAAAAAATAAAAGCCCTGACTGCATTAGAGTTGCCCATATGTTGCCATTTTAGCAATGATTCCCTGAACCTATGTTAGTGAGTAAAGACCCCTACCATGGCCTTACAGCCTAAAGTACAACTTTACCTGTTGATTCTCCCTCGTTGTAGTAAGCATCAGATCACAATGAGTAGAACCCACCTCCCTGAATCTTGGTCCTGTGACCTTGTCAGGCCAGGTAGTGGGCACGGGCAGTAGGGTCCCTGTTTAGTTGAGGGGAGAAAACCCCCAGCAGGTGCAGAGCCATCTTCAGGGTCTTCAATAGGAAGCCCTTTGAAAAAGCTTCTATCTAGTCCCTGTTTCTGGGATTGGGTCCCATGAAGAGCTAAGAACCAGGTAGTTCAAAGTCATGGCCTACTTAGGTGGGAGGCCTAGAGCCTCTAGCTCTGTGGTGGTACTTCAGAGACCACCAGATCCATTCTCCTCTTTTTGCAGATTAGAAAATTCTTAGTTGGGGAGGTGGGGTGATCCCACAAGGTCACACAGTAGTGAGTGGCAGAAGCAGCAGGATTTGAGCCTAAGCCCTGAGTGGCCATTGTTCCAGCCCTGCTGGGTGCCATGCATTGCTTTGGTTCTGCCTCCTCTTCTCCAGAGTTGGGGCTTTGTGGAGTTTCTCATGAAATGGGAACCAGAGTGGATGACCCCAAGTTCTAAAGGCATGTGTGAGGGGGAGGCAGAGCCCCAGCTGTCTCCTCAAGGATCTCAGACCAACTACAGGGGAAGGGGGGAAAGGGGGAGGATGCCCTGCATTCTCTCCCCCACCTCCTCACATGCTTCCCCAAGATTCCTGACAATATTCTTATTTCATCTGCATTAATCAGGCACCAGACACTCCCCAATGAAAACCTAGTGTCCAGACAGGTTGTTAGGATCCTGTCTTCATTCTTGTCTGGGCTACATGCTAGGTCAAGAACAGAAGAGATTCCTCAGCCCCTATTTTGTTGTCATTGGTGAGACCATGAGAGGTATCATGGGGTGGAGGAGAGGGGTTCATTTTAGTCAATGGATACTGGCCTGTGATATAAAGAACTTGCGGTTCAATATTAGGACATTTGAGCTCTGTCACTTACAAGTTAATGTGATACTGGGGAATCAATACGTCAACCAGACAACAAAGAATCATTATGTGCCAGGCACTGGGCTAGTTGCTGGGCCTACAAAGACAGAAGTGCACCTGGCCTCAAAGAGATTCCATTCCAATGGAAGAGATCATATGTACATCTGTAGATATACACACAACACTTTAAAAGCAAATCCAAAGCAACCTTGTCAAAGAACTCGAAATGGGGAATTCCAAAAGGTGGAGGTGAGGAAGGAGTGCATTGTGGGCATGGGGGACAGCCTGTGCCAAGAGCTTGAGATAGCAGATAGAATCTTTTTTAGGAAGAGAAAAAGGAGCAAGACCAGTTTAGCTGAACCATATAGTGCTTGGGGGAGGGGGTGGGCAATGTGTGATATAAATGGAAAGGGAGATGGAGCTTGGTTATGAAGGCTTAAATCCCAATAAGAGGGTCTATATTTGATCCTGGATGTAACAAAAAAGCCATCATGGCTTGTGTGGGCAATGGGAAATAGGATGGTTTTAAGAAAATCCCTTTGGCAACAGTCTAGGATAGATTTGATTAAGGAGAGATTTAATTCAGGGAGAATAATGAGGAAATCAGGGGGCCTGATTTGGGGTGGCACTGAGTGGTGGGGAAAAGTACTGTATGCAAGATGCTTGAGGAAGGTGGAAATGATTAATTTTGCAGCTGATTGGATATGAGGGGACGGAGTGAGAGATACAGGAGCTAAGTAAGGTACCAGCGTGGATAACTGGAAGGACTGAGAGTATCAGAGAAGTTAGGAAGAGATTCATTAGGAGCTAAAGATTCTGGGGTCTGTAGAGCATGTTCTGAGTTGGGGATTACTGGGGGACAGAGAGCTCAAAATGTTCAGCCCACAGTTGGTGATGTAAGGCAAAATCAGGAGAGACAGAGAGAGAGAGAGTGGCTCCTACCTTCCAGTGACCCCTACATTCCAATGGCCCCCAAGGCTCTTCTCTTTTCCCTTTATTTTTTATCTTTGGCAGTCTCTGGAAACCTATGAAATTCTTCTCACAATAGCATTTTATATACATGAAACAACATACATGAGATTACAAAGGTGTCTAGAACATAGCAAGTACTAGAGAAATGTTAGCGATTATTGTCCTCTCTCAATATGTCCAATCATTTTTCCCTTCCCAGTGTCTATCCAACATCATCTTCTTTCCATTCACATAGCCCCCACCCTCATTCAGCCCATGATCTCTTCTCACCTGGACTATCACAATGACCTTCTAACTAGGCTCCCTATCTCAAGTCTTTCCTTATTCCAATCTAGCTTCCACTCATTTGCCAAAGTGATTTTGGCAAACCATACATGGTTGCCCATTTCATTTTTGACACAATAAATGTCTTTAAGCTCTGTTGTTGTGACAAACATAAATGCTTCCATTTGGAATGTATGGTTCTTCCTAAGCTAACTCTTCCAAACTTTTCAATTTTCTTCCCCTTTATTGCTTGGACATTCTGCAATTCATCTAGGTTGACATTCTTTTCATTCCTCACACATGATACCCCATAGCCTATCTCCATGTCCTTGTGATGGCTGTACCTAAGGCATGGCATATACTTCCTCCCTCTCTCTTCCTGTTGAAATCCCTGGTTTCTTTTAAGATTCAGTTCATTTGGTCCCTTCTATATGAGCTCTTTGCAGACCCTCCACATACATGTCTGCTAACATCTGTCCCCTCTCCTAGGTTCCCTTGTGGATATTTGCATATTTCACCTGTTAAAATAAAACATGACAGTAGGGACCATTTCATCTTTGTCTTACCAAAGCTTGGCAGCATGGCCAGCACATGGTTGTTCCTCAACAACTGTTCATTGACTGACTCCTAGGAGATATGGGTATCTTTTATGAGGTCACTGCCACCTGAAGCAAGCTGAGATCTCCACCTGGTTTGGTTTGGGGGAGCTGCAGAAAACTTTGGTGTCCTTAAGCTTCTTCTCCTTGATAACCGAAGCTCAGTGTTTCTGATACTACAATGATAGCAGGTTCACAGGTAACATTGCTTCACTGGAGAAGGACAGAAGAAGCAGACATCGTTGCATCATCCTGGAGGTACCTTAAGAATCCAGTGTTGCTCCAGCACTTAGTGTAGTGACTAATACATAGCAGGTGCTTAATGTTTGTTGACTGATTAACTGTTCCCTGTGATTCCCATTCCATTGCACTGTCTCTGGGGAAGCAGCAGGGCATGGAGGAAAGAACTAGGGGTCTGGAATCAGGAGAGGCCTAGTTTTGAATCCCAGTTCTGACACACTTATCTATATGCCCCTAGGTAAGTATGTAACTTTATCCCTTGGAGTCTCACTTTCTTCATCTGTGAAATGGAAATAATATCTTTAAGAAAGACTTACAGTGTTAGTGTGATGATCTCATGAAATAGCATCTATAAAAGACTCTAGACACCTTAAATCAAACTAGTTCCACCTAGTTTGCACTCCTCCTTTCCTCAGGACCTTCAACAATCTTTGCAGATTTGCTGGCAAATTGTTGTGGACCCATGACATTCCAAAGCAATAACACTTTTCAAAAAACTTCTAAGTCTTAGACCAAGCGTGAGCTACTCTTCTCAAATTATCTCAATTCACCTCAAATCCTTTTATCTCTACTCCCTTCCCCTCAATTTCACTTATCCACATGGAGCAGTGCATAGAACCCTGGACCTGGAGTCAGGAAGACTTGAGTTTAAATCCATCCTTAGCTACTTATGAGTTGATCAAGTGATCCAAGGGAAGTCACTTACCTCAATTCTGCACTAGTTCCCTCAATTATAAAATGAAGATCAAGAGTAGTACATGTGTCCTGAGGTTGTTAGGAGGATCCAATGAGTTAATATTTATAAAGCACACAATAGGCACTTAAGAAATGCATGGTTTTTCCCACCCTCACCACCACTAACCATAGATCCAATTCAGCATATAGAAACTCACCTCTACTGACCTTGCCCCTCTCACCTGGTCTCCAGTGGCTTTATGTGCCCTCTCTCAACTTGGTTCACCTCATCTCAATTCAAACCAACAAAAATGTCTTAAATATTTACTATGTGCAAAGCCCTGAGCACATAAAGAGGAGAATGCAGTAGCTCCAGCCCTCAAGAAATGGACATTTTGCTTGGAGAAAGCAGATGTAGAATAGTGGCACAATGACAGCCGTAGCAGTAATCACTGGCATTTCGATGTCACTCTAAAGTTGACAAATCACTTAGGCCACTGAAATTTGACAGCAACCCTATGAAGCAGGCATTCCAGGGCTTAGTAACCCCATTTTATTTATCTTTTAAAATATCATCACCATCGTCGTCATCATCATCATCATCAGTAGTAGTAGTAGTAGTATTGTATTGTATTAAGTAATATTTTATTTTTCCCAATTATATGTTAAAATAATGTTTTTTAACATCCTTTAAAAAGTTTTGAGTTCCAGATTCTAACCTTCCTTCCCTTCCTCCCTTTCCCCCTCCCTGAGATAGGAGCTAATCAGATATAGATTATACATGTGCAATCATGGAAATCATTTCTGTTTGTCTTTTTGGATGGGAAGATGTCAACAAAATAAAAAAAGATGAAAGAAACAAAGTGAAAATAGCATGCTTCAGTCTGTATTGAAACAATATTAATTCTTTCTCTGCATTTGGTCAGTATGCTTCATTATTAATCCTGTGGAATTGTCTTGGATCATTGTACCGCTGAGAATAGCTAAGTCATTCATATTTCATCAAACAATGCTGCTGTTATTGTATACAGTTACTGTGTTACTCACTCTATTCACTTCACTATGCATCAATTCATGTAAGTCTTTTCAGGTTTTTCTGAAACTATTCAGCTTGTCATTTCTTACAGCTCAAAAATATTCCATCGCCATCATGTACCACACCTTCACCAGTTGATGGGCATTCCTTTGATTTCCAATTCTTAGCCAACACAAAAAGAGCTGCTATAAATACTTTTGTACAAGTAGGTTCCCCCCTCCTTTTTGTGTCTTTGGGACATAGATCTAGCAGTGGTCTTACTGGATCAAAGGGTAGGTAGAGTTTTATAGCCCTTTTGGCATAGTTCCAAATTGCTCTCCACAATTATTAACCCCATTTTGTGTATTATGAAATTAAAGTTCAGAAATATAAGACCATTACTGCATGGTAAAAGTCAGTTAGGATTTGGTCTTTTTGACTCCAGCCCCTGACTATTCAGCAAGTAATGTGTGTCCTGGTCTGAGGCAGTCACAGAGTTGTTAAATATTCATAAAGTTACTTCCAGCTGGGGAAAACCTTATCCCAGTCTTCTGGCAATGGTCTAAGCCTGAAGGAGCTTATATTGAGGGTCATTTCATTGACTTGAGGGATGGAAAAGGCAGGCCTTAACCAGAAAACAAGGGGAGGAACCCACTTCAGATCTGGAAAAGCTGACGAAAACACATAAGGACTTCTTGGACTTCAGTTTTCATCCCCCATAAATTTGAGATCTGGTGGAAGGAGGAAAGGAGTTGGGTGTGAGGATTGTCACATGGACAGCTGCTTAGTGAGTTCTACATAATCAACCCCTACATCACGTTTGAGTACAAGCTGTAACTAACAGGGTCTTGAGTTTGTCTGCTCTGGTGGAGAGTCGGCCCAAATGCCCCCCAACTCCTGGGGTCCTTCTGCTTGTTTTGTCCCATCAACCCACTGAATGGATTATTCCTTTGGGAACCTTTGTGAAAGTAGCAAGTTAAGTACTTGATGGCAAATATTTGGATCAAATCATGAAATCAAAAATTTCACCCCCTGAGTAACTTTAGGCAAGTCACTCATACCTCTGAACCTGCGTCATCATCTATAAAATGAGGCTTTTGCCTAGATAACTTCTAATGGTCCTTATACTTTTAAATCTAGTGAATTTATGTGTGTTCATGTATGTGTGTGCATTTATGGGCATGTGTGTGTGGGCATCTGTGTGCATGTGTGTGTGTGTGTTTGAGGAAGGTGTGGTTACAGACCTCATTGCCTCACTCTTTTCCTCTTCTAATTGGTCTCCCCGCTTTAAGTTTCTCTCCACTCCAATCCACTTCAGACTCTGCAAAAAATCAGCCAGAAACCTTTAGACCACAGGAAATAAGGCTACCAGCAAAACCAGGGATAGTGCAGGTTAAGAAGCCTAGACTCCAAGCACACCCAACCAGGTTAGAGACACATATAGTCTGTCAGACCTGACATCTGTAATTCGAGAGAGCAGAGGATGCTCTGAGAATGACACACGGGGGTCAGAAGGTCTCTGGGTGATCAAAGCGTGCCAGAGGGGGACTCCGGGACACCCCAGGGAGTGGTGGTAACTAGAGTAACACTTTTTGACAGACTAGAAGAGTTTGCATTTCCAGAGGCTCCAAGGCCTCTCCTACTCCATTCTGAAATGCTATACAGGGTCATGGAGATCTAGCACTCTGAACCCCAAAGATTTATAGTGAGTGGGAGGCTTATGCCTAGGAGGTAGAACTCAGTACTGAAACCCAGGGAACCCGGGTGACAAAAAATTGAGCCAACAACCCTACCCCCCAAATGGTAGGGAGCAGAGCCTGCTGGCCTCCACCCAAAGCCCTAACTCATGAACTAAAGGTGAGATGTTGAGTAAATAAAAGAAATGCAGTTTAAGCATGTGCATGTGATTATAATTATTGTGGAGAGAGCACATCTGTAATTAGAAGTCATGATTTAAAGGGGAAAAATGAATTTTTCATTGACTATGTAAAACACATAAAGCAAGAGTTTAGTTAATAGGTAGATAGACAGATAGACAGATGGATAGATAGATAGACAGAGGGATAGAGGGATAGATAGAGGGATAGATAGAGGGATGGATAGATGGAGAGCTAGATTATAAAAGTATATATATTACATATATATATACACACATACACACACATATATACATACACACACACGCACATGTATATAATCCAAGAGAATGTCTAAATAAATTGTGTTATATTAATGCAAGGGAACATTATTATCCACATAAGAAATGGTAAAGCAACAATTCTGAAAAATGCTGGGTAATATAATTTGATGTACAGTGAAATAATCACAAAGAGAACAATATATATAAGGACAAGAATAGTGTAGAAAATGGGAACAAAATAACCAGAAAACTTCCAAGGCCTTAAATCCTCTGACTAATGCATTGTCCAGTTATATCTCCATAGAACCTGTAGTTAAGCACGTCACCTCCTGACACAGGTGGTAGGTGAGAGGTGAATAAAGAGACATTAGATTTTTGGACCTGACCATTATGCAGATTCTCTTTGATGAATTGTCTTCGTTTGTTACAAGTTTTTTAAATTATTATTCAAATTTCTTCACTATAGATCAGTTATACTAAATATGGGTGCTACTGAAACATTTTTAAGGCAAAGAAAGGATCAAAAGGAAGTGCATAAAGAAGCTTGCATAACTAGGATAGTTTTAATAGTAAATGGATTTATTTAATATTTTAATAAAACTTAAGAAATAGCAACTCATGGTTTCATATATAATCTTTTGTGTGTTCTACTGTGTATTGTGTCAGAATATTAGAAAAAATAAATTTAAAAAATGAAGATACACTCATGTGAGTATGTATGCATTCTTCTGTTCCTACCGTTCACTGAAACCATGGTTTTGTGTCCTTTTAACCCTTCACAAACTCCTCCAAAAAGGGGTCTGCACTTTCTTCCCCTCTTTTTAATAGTTTCTCATTCCTTACTGTCTACGTGAGCTCATCACTCAGCTAGAAGTATTCTCCAAAAGTACTAACGATGATTTTTCAATCATCAAAACTCTTTTAATTATATTTTATTCTAAGCATAAGAAATGCAACAAGAATTTCCATGACATAGCAAATCATCCACTCCTGTAAATGTCATTGTCACCTGTATACATGTAATTCTCCAATCTATACATCCAGTCCTAGTCTTTCTCCTGAGCATCATTTTTTTTTATCATCACAGCTTGGTTTGCCAGAAAAGATCTAAAAAGACTGACAAACTGAACAATGATCAAAAAACCCAAAGACTAACTAAATAACTTTCCTTTATGCTAAGGTTTCACAAAACGGCAACCAGAAGCATGACACATTGAGAAAGAATTCCCACCAAGAAAACCAGTGTAAGCAGATGAAACTAAGCCAGAAGCCATCTGATACTCAGACTAGAGGTATCTGATATTTCCAAGTAGATGCCCCATACACTCCTCCAACTCAGTATATTCTAAACGGGACTTTTCGCTCCATCCAAATCTGACCTGCTTCCGGATGTCCTTGTTTTCGAAGAGACCACCATTTTCCTAGTCATGGAGGCTGGTCTCCTCAGAGTCTTTCTCAACACTCCTTTCTCCTCTTCCTACATATCCAAACATATCATCCTTTAGGGTTTCTATCTCCACAAGATCTCTCTCTTCTCTCTATCCTGTCTACCTACATAGCCACCAGCCTAGTGCAAGCACTCATAATGTCTTGCCGGGACTACTACCAGATTTTCCTCTCTTTTGGTATATTCCTTCTCCAGTCCATTGTCTATTACCTAAGAAAATCATCCCCACATCTTCTGAAACCATCACTTCCTGTTATCACTGACTCCATATTGCTAGTAGGATAAAATATCTTGTGAGTTTGTCATTTAAAATCCTTGATAATGTGACTCCAGTCTACCTTTCAGGCATGTTGGCGTGGCTCTTTTTCACACCCTACACATTCCAGCCAAGCAAATCTACTTTGGGGAACCCCAAAACTTGGCCTCCCCACCTTCTTGTTTTTGTATATACCTCCAATTCTGATATATACACTACCCCTTACCTTTGCCTTTAGAGATCCCTGGCTTCCTTTAAAAATCAGCTCAGAGTTTTCCTCCGGGAAACTTTCCTTTGTCCCTTTAGTACTTGTCATATTCTCTCCTTGTCAGATCACTGTGTGTAATCTTCCCATCTACCATGTCTTCTGTAGCCAAACATGAGCTCCTTTTGTGACATTATAGCCTCTGTGCTTAGCACAGCTGCACAAATACTTGATTAGTTACCTGTTTACAGGTTCCAGACAGCTAGTAAAAGGCAGTCTTTCCTTGAAAAATTCTTAGTTTCATTTTGTTCTTTGAATTTCCAGTACCTGACATGGTTAATAACATGCAGTAGGCATGTAGTGTATGCTTATTAATTTGGCTTGGCTTGGCTTGACCAAATAGAAATACTGAAGTTTCAAGGGACCTTGATTTGTATCCAGGGAGTAATTTGCGAGTCATCCATGTTAGCCTAAGCTCTTCACAACCTCAAATAATCCCTTTCCCCTTCCAAGTTTCTTCTGTAAAATTAGGAATGTGGACTAAATATTCTCTGAGAATCTTTCTATCCCTAAATTCTTTGATGCTCTGGCTCATTTCACCATTATGCATCCCCTTTCCTTTGGCGTGGGAGCTACCAATTATCTTCATGGCTACTCGATGCATTCCAATAACCAAGTGAGATTAGTTTGTGTGACCTGATATTTAGTGACCTCTAAGACATCCATTGGCATTCACATGCCCCTGGATTATTTCTAGGGCACTGCTAGTAGAAAATACCCATGTGGGGATACTGTTTTGAAGGAAAAGGAAAATAAAGGAAAAAACTCAGAACTTGATAAATGAAGTTGCTCATTTATCTCTCCACTTCATGAAGATAGATCTGCAACTGAGAATTCTACAATCAAGCCCATGGAATCTCAGTCCGGAATTGGAGATGCAGCAGGTCCTTCAAAGACATGGCATCTATTGCCTGTGTACACTAGGTCATGAATATTTATCAAGTGAAAAACAAAAAGAATAAAAAAAGGAAACCACTTTAATGCCAATTAACAAATCTATAATTAATTACGAAAATGATCTTCCCTACAAGTTTCGCATATTGTAGCACAAGCTGTCTGAGTTGGCACGGGCTCAGCCCTGCCAGTTTGTGGGATTCACAATTCACAGATGTTAGGAACTATCAGGCTGAGCGTGGGAGGAGAGTGTCAAGCTTTAAATAGTTTTTCTCCGCCATCCTGGCTGAAGTAGCAAAGAAAATGTTTCCCTGTGGCACTTTCCAAACCCAAATTTCCTCTAAGGAAACTTCTCATTTTTCCAGGATGGTTGCCCACCCACTCGCACTCCCTCCCTCTCTCCTGTTTGGCTTCAATGGTTGGCATTTGCTGAGGTCAGCAGGCTCCCAGGTGCACCATGGGGAGGTGACCAGCAGGGCCCGGAACTGGGACACTGATGACAGTCACTCCAACTCTATTTTCTTCTGGTGGAGTTGGTTTTAATTTAGCTCCTGATTCATGTTTCATTCACTCCCCAAAACCACAAACCCAGAATAGGTCTGCCGACGATGGCTCCCGGAGTAGGAGTGACAAGGTTATTGGGCTGTGCATTTCCTTATGGTAAATGTTCCCATGTGGGGCAATATTTGGGGGTTCTTCTCTGAGTATCAAGAACTTACTTCACAGAGAGTATTGCTGTTTTGTTTTGTTTTCAAACAGACTCAGGCATTTTCCTATCAGAGTGTTGGGATATTTTTTCTTAAACATACAGGGCTTAGTAATTAATATATAGATTCTTGTCAACTTTTGTAGCCCTGGTGGAACTTTGTTCTTTCAAAGTTTGAGGGAGGGATTCCAAGCACTTTGGAATCCTCATCTGTCTTTTTTTGGAAAGGAGAAGGAAGCAAGGAAATGACTTTCCAAAGGGTAAAAGTTAAGAAACTGAGGGCAGATGTGTTTTTTCTCCTCTTCTTCCTGGAGGATAAGTGTGACTTTCCCATTTAATGTGATAAAGGAATTTCTTGTCTTTGCAATTTGAGATTATAACCACAACACAGAGAAAATGAAGGAGAAAGGAAGAAAGAGGAAAAAGGACAACTTGACTTTCGTAAATGGCTGCAAACCATTTGAACCCCAGACACAGCCCAACAGGACGCTCGCCGAGGCAGAATCTACTGAACAACGGGGAAAAGCAGGTCATCTGGAGTGGAGTGGACATGCACCAGCCCCCGAGCTGCCCTGTTCCAAGAGTCTGAACTGCTGAAATTAAACTCTGATGCCATTCCAGCAGCCGGCCAATCCCCAGAGAGATCAGAAGTTCAGAGATGCCACCAAGTTCCCCACAGCAAATGTGGCTACTCTACGTCAAGAGCTGGAAAGAAGATGTAGAGACAGGAGGAAAACAACAGTGCAGAGGATGCCCAGCTGGTAAGAAAGGGCTGTTTGTGATGCTACAGTCACCTGATGAATTTCATTGGCCATGGCCAAAGACAGCCCCACCTCTTGGCAGATGTAGGAAGAGGGGGCACTAATGTTCTATATCTTAGAGCAGTTGACCTGCTTGCTTGGAGCCTCCTGGCTTTATCTCTCTATATATGTGCATCTATCTCCTAGGCATATGTGTGTATATCATCTCTCTTTCCCTGCTTGTCTACGCCCAAGGGAGCTGGAAGAAATGAATGTCGAACCCTCACCATATCCCACATTACCGTGCTGTCCTGACCCTTTCATCCAGCGGTGAGTTTCAGAGTGATGTGCTTTTAGTCAAGCTTGAATGGGATGCCTTGTGACTTTATGAGTATTTTTTTTTCAGTGTGAGGTGTGCGTGGGGGAAACAAAAAAAAGCCACAAAACCAGAAAGCCTGCCCCTTCTGGCAGTGGTGAGATTGGGGCTTTCTAATTTACTTATATTCCTTCTCTGGGAGTCCTTCAGAGCTAACAAGTGGTGATGTGCACAGATGAGATGACCTCCTGCTCTAGTTTCATTAATGATGATAGAATTTTGAAGCATCATTTTTTTACCTTGATTTCCCTTCTCCCCAATGTTCCTGGTCCCCCAAGTAAAATAAATCCCATTGGACAGAGTAGAATGCCTAAGGATCATGTTCTCAGCATAATCATCAAGTTGAAGACACCTAGAATCCCATCTGCTGGGAAACTGATAAAATGTGATTTATCTACAGTCCCCCAGAGCAGCCAATGATTTATTCTCTAGGCCAAGGGTCTTGAAAGAATATCCTTTCCTCATTTTCTTGGGTAGTAGGTATCATCTTTGTAAGCAGCTTGAGGTTTACAACATGCTATCTGCCTATGCCTCATCCACACTGGTTGCACAGGGGTATTGCTTAGTACTGAAAGAGATGTTAGCAAGTAAGAAAGATTCTCTCATTCTCTCATTCTCTCTCTCTCTCTCTCTCTCTCTCTCTCTCTCTCTCTCTCTCTCTCTTTCTCTCTCTCTCTCTCTCTCTAGTTTCGAATTGAACTTGGCTATTTTTAAACTTGTAAATGTAATCTGAACAGTGTTTTTCCAGTCATAAAGTTACAGGAGATATTCAGGTCCTATATGACAAGGTCAAAAAGTGGATTTGAGTTAGAATTAGGGCTTAGTTTAGGAGTGTGGCTGGATGGAAGATGAGCTGAGCTGTTTTCCCCCAAAATAACTTCCTGAAAGAAGATTGGTAGAGTTAAAAGATTCGAGCTCTATGGGTAAGGGTGGACTTGTCATTCATCACTGCTGCCTCCCACAGCCTCTGGGCTGGGCTCGGGCTGGAAGAGCCTGGAGGCTGGACCCAGCTAGGGCTCAGTTTCTGTCACCTGGCCTGCCAGATTAGGGCAGCTCTGTGATCATCTTCCCCAAATTTAATTTGTCACCATGTTTGACTAACAAGGCCTCAGCTGCTCTTCCTGGTCAGCAGAGTGAGAGCCCACCCAGGACACAGGATTGGGGAGGGAAGCAATGGGAGTGGAGAGTGAAGTTGTGGAAAGATCTGGCAGATGCCGTCCATCTTGGAAATAGCAGGAAGTTGGGATTTCTTGTGCTGGGGCTTGGGTGTCCCCACTTTTCCCAAGCCTGAATGTCCCTGCCTCTCCCCACACTGCATAAAGCCAGAAGGGAAAGAGAGGGAAAAGATCATTCCTATGTTCCTAATCTCCTGTTCCAAAGATGTTTTAAAATTCTGCTCATTCTTCTGAGATAAAGTATGAAAGAATGTGTCACCAATGATAGTCACCATTTTATTCAGCACTTTAAGGATTGGAGAGAGCTTTTGATCAGTTATTTCCTGTCGGTCCTCAGAACAACCTGGGATGCAAGGGCAAATACTGCCCTCTTTTTACAGAGGAGGAAGTAAAGCACAAAAAGGTTAAGTGATTTGCTCAGGGTCACACAACTCGTGTCTAAGGTTTTATTATCTACTGTGCCACCTAGCTGTCACAAAAAGAACAGCTTCTGGGGGTGGGGGGTGGGAGTTCTCTTAGTACATTAACATCTCACTTGGCCTGGTGTCTTGTAAGGAGAAACTGCCTTTGGCCACCTTTGGTCACATTCATTCTGTCCTCTTCTAGCCAGAGGCTACCCCATTAACTAAGGGGTCAGAACAGTCCATCAAAAAGGGAATTATGTCTCTGGTTGAGTTTTCATGTCAGGATATGAGACCTAGCATCCCAAAAGATATGGTCAGTTTAAAAGGGTTGTAAGTCCCCAGAAGGATGATCGATATTCGATGCTTCTAGAGGAGGAGTCAGGAGTCAGGGAGAGAGCAGAAGAATCTGTGCTGTCACAAATGTCAGAGTCCCTTTCTAGAAAAATGACTTTGTGGGACTCAAAGGAAGAACAGCAAAATTGGTCAGTTGAAAACTGATGATTAATAGTTAAAGTATATTGTTCTAGAGATGCTTAAAGGTATTTTCTGAAGACAGAAGACTGTCTCTTGGAAATGACATATTGACCTGGTGTAATTTATTAGGTACATAATAAATGCTTGTTAATTCATTAATGTCATGTTAAATGCGATCAATATGTCTATGACAATAACAGTTTGCCTGTGATTTTTCATTTAATGGTTGGAAGGATGAAGTGATATTTGGGGCCAGAAATGATTAGTTTGGGCTAATTTGACGCATCCTGTGAAATGTCCCCATCAGAAACGTTTCTGATATTTTGTTTGTCACATAAAGAAACAACTCTCAGTGATGCTGAAGGAGTGAATGAACTGGAGCTTGTCATTCCCATCAGCCAGTGCCTGGACTTCTCAGTTTACAAGACCTATTTTGGGAGAGACCATATTGAATAACTTCACAGCCACAGGCACCTACAGTGTCAAATTTGTCTTTTCTTGACCTTGGCTTTATAAAGAAATATTGAAAAGAAAGACTGGAAAATCCAAGGTGTTGTATAGATCTTCAGTCCCAATCTGCCCCTACTCCCCCAGGGAAGGTCCCACTGGGGAGCTGTCCACAGCTTCTTGTTAAGACAGTTATGCTATTCTGCTTCTAAACATTCAAATGTCCAACCGGTAAAATGATGGGTTTTAGCCGCACAATGTTAGAGGCTTTGCAATAGTTTATGCTTGTGTTAAGCCTGGCCTCCCACAGTCTTCTTCAGCAGCTTTGAGGCTGAAATGTTGATGAGGATGGTTTGCTTTAACTTATAAGAGAACTCTTCGAAAACCACAAAGCCAAGAGGAAATAAAGAACTGTGGTCTATTTCCTCCTGATTTGGACCAACAAAAGAGAGCAGAGGAGGAATAGCTACATGGGGATGGGGACATTTCAGATGAAGAAACAATTTCAACCAATACAAGCTTTTACCACCTCTCCTGAGATGACTTTCTGATTATTCAGATTACCTTGTGCTTTCTTTGTATATACTCATAGCTGCTGTTATAACTTGACCACATTGCCTTTGAAATCAGATAATTTCAGGTTTGTCCGGTATCTCTATCACATAGTACAATTGATGACACAAAATGGGAATTTAAAAATGTCTGATGGTTTGACTGCATGATAGTCATTGCAACACACTTTCCAAGTAGAGTCTGGGAAGTCTGGGGTATGGTAGGAAGCTCACTGGATTTGACTGAAAGCTGGCTCTGTTCCTTACTCTCTGTGTAACCTGAGGCAAGTCACTTAACACACCTCTCCAGGACTCAGTTCACCATCTATAGGCACAAACTCCTGTTAAGGATAAGTTTTATCTCCAAGAATATTGTTTAAAATTGTGTGAAAATCAACCATGTTTAAGGGCTTATGGATAAGTAAAAATTTTGAAGGCTGGATGGACTTCACTGTCAGTATAGCTGAGCAAAAGCACATCATGACTTGTACCTTTGTGAGTCTAGGACATGTCAGAGAACCATATAGCCCTCTGGGATGTGGGCAACAGTAAAGCTGTTCCATTTGGAAGCAGTTATGTGATCTAGCTGATATATATGTATATATACACACACATACATATATATGTGTTTACATGTATATGTGTATATCTGTACATGTGTGTACACATGTGTATTGTGTGTTTAGCATACATGCATGCATAAACATGTGCATATATACATGTGTGTATGTGTATATATGTGCCTATTTGCATAGGCATATATGCCACACACATGTATATATACACCTATACACATGTGCATATATACACATGTGCATTTATATACATGTGCACCCATGCATGTACACATACATATACACATGCATGTGTATGCACATGCATGTGTATCTTTTGTGTGAACTGCAAAATTTATAGTGAATCTTGATAGTTGTATGATTAGACTGTGACATGGCATACTGTAGCCAAGAAGACCTAAGTCTGAATTCTATCTCAAACACTTGCTATTTGTGCAGCCCTAGGCAAGGCATATAACCTGTCTCAGTCTCATCTGCAAAATGTGGATAATAGCACCATTTCATAGACTTGATGTGATGCTCCAATTAGGCAGCCCATGCAAAGTGCTCTGCACATCTGAAAGTCCAAGTCTCCCTGACTTAGGACAGCTCCCTATCCACTAAGTGTTCTCCCTCTCTCGATTTTCTCTAGGGTGACTATGATTAAATTGTTTACTATTTAAGATTCCCACATCTTGGAATCAGAAAACAAGCTGGATTCGTTTGGTTCACTTGGCTACATGACCCAATGTATTTTTGTGTTTCCCAAGAACCATCATTCTATCCTTTGGAGAATGCTGAGAGATTTTCTCAAGTGGTGTTGTAACTCATGAATTGAGAGAGATTAGTCATATAAAAAAGGAGCTCGGATCCAGCATACATCTGTTCAATTCTGCCCAAATACACGGATGATCTCCTGACATACTTCATTGGTAAAATCATCATGGTGCACTGGGAAGAATGTTGCACTTTTTGTCTGAAGGACTTGAGTTCAAATCTCACCTTTGATGAATACTGGGTGTTTGATCTGGAGCAAGTCACTCAATCACTCTCAGCCTCACCTTCCCCCTCTGCGAAATGAGGATGATAACAGCACTGCTGTTAAGTGTCATTGTAAGTCCCACATACCCATCTGTGATTTATTATAAAGAATGTGAAGTGCTTCCAAGCTAGGGTATGATAATACACCCATATCATTCACTCATTTTAAAGCATATTTATCTAAAGCTCCTCCTTCAATCCTCTCACTTCTGTTGCTTTAACATTTAAACTCTCTTCATTAGGAAATGAGCTGCCCCCATCTTCTTGTCCCTGCCCTCCTATTGATGACTGAGAGAGACAAGAAAGATGAAAAAACTGACTCACTGAAATGCCTAAAATGATAGCATGGAAAACTTTGGTGACCCTCAATCTCCTTATCTGTAAAGTGGGAAAATAAATGTGCCTTACTTTATAGACTGCTGTGAGGTTCAAATGAAATAATGAATGCAAAGTTCGTTGCAGACCTTCAATGTGTGTCCAGGCTACTTTTGAGTGTTGTGAGCTAGTCAAATATGCCCCCGAACAGCCTGGTCCATTGTTCCACTCTCTTGGGAGAAGGAGAATAATGTGCATTGTCCACATTGTGTGATAGAGAAGGTTAGGAAAGATTGCCAATGGACTTCAACATTCTGTGAGTAGAAGAGATGGGACTTGAATCCAGGCTTCCCTGGGTCCAAGGTCAACAATCTATCTATTATGCTATGCTGCATTTGTAAAAACAAATAAAAAAAACCCTGAGGATCTTCCAGTTTCGTGGGGTGATATCATGTCCAGTTGGTCTTTGGGAACAGTTTGGCTGAAAAGACACTTGGGTTCCAATCCTCTTTACCGATTAAACTCTCCAGGATATTCTGGGGTCTGTATTTGTGGGACAGGAAGACTTTCTGAAGAAAATGAAGCTTCTGGTCTGAAAAGCTGAGGTCATCGACACCCCCAAAACAATAATGATCATGTCTACACGTATGTGTATGTTTATGTTCATGTGTCTGTCAATGTGAGTGTATCTGTCTCTGTGTGAGTTGTATTCATTAGCTCACTGGAGCCTCAAAATATCTGGAAGTTTGATAAGAACTTCTTTTGGACCCTATTTACAGAGAGATCTAGCTAACAGAATTGTTGGGAGCCTCTGAGGGGTTAAAGGAGGATTGGGATGGATTTATCTGGGATCACAGTGCACTACACATATCAAAAAAAGGATGAAAACCATGATTTACTGACCAGAAATTCACCCCTTTAACTACAATACTTCCCTGCCAACAAGCAGACAAGCATGTCTACAGATTTCCAAAAATGTGGAAATCACCTCAGTCCCATTGGGTCATATTCCTTCATCAAATTCAGAATTTGAAACATCATCTTGTATCCCCTACCACCACAACAAAAGGAAAGAAAAACCCATATTTTAGCATGACGCTTATTTTGAGTGTTATTCACATGTAAGTCATGGCCACACCTTCCTGATACGACAGTCCTCTTCAAGAACAAAGGACAAACCACAAACAAAACAAAAAAAATACTATTTTGAGTGTATTAAAAATCAATTGTAATGAATTCTTACCATAACATAGAGGACCTGCAAATAGATAAATTAGATAAAAATAGATTAAAAAACAAGTTACATTTGGTCATCTCTTTAGGAGAATGGCCCCTTTGAACACAAAGTTCAATTAGTATTAATCATGTGTCAAATTGTTCAGCAGATTTAGAGAAAATGGATCAAAAAACATATGGGCCATATATTCCTCATATTGGAGTGTGTAGGCAGGGGAAAGGGGCACAGTCCTATTTCACCCCCCACATTAGCCACTGAGAAGGAAGCACAGATATGGCAATGTCTATACTACCACCTATCCATCCCTGAAAGCACAGACATCCCTGCAACATGAAACAGGAAAACAACCTTGACTTAAAAAGCAAATGACTCTTGAAGTGACAGCTGCCCTTCCTGAGCTGTTTTTAAGTCAGATCCTCATCTCTGAGTGGTCAGAGTTCTTTTACAACTCTGAGCGGTGCTGACGGGTGTTAGCCTCCTAGGAGGTATCTGCCAAGGAACGGTCTCAAACAACAAAGGTAAGACGGAAAAGACACTGTAATTATCATCAAAGGCCAATGACTGCAGTGTATATAATTAGCCACTTCCCCAGCCACAGAAAGGTACTTTGTTCAGTTGGAACCAGACAGAGGAGTGGACATGGGAATGATATTTCCATATCAATTCATTAGTGAGATTTCCATTCTCATAATCTGCTCCCCACTTACTGTTTTGCACTTGGTGTGTGAGTGTGTGTGTGTATGTGTGTGTGTCTCAGTTGTTTTCTCTTTCTCTCTCTGTCATTCTTTGTGTGTCGCTTTCTCTCTCATCTCATCTCTCTCTCTCCTGGTTTCTCTGACCCTTTGAAGTTCAGAATAGATTCATCAACTGTAAAAAAAAGTGCTTGCTCTTCAATTTCATGTTTCATGTCTGTCTTTCCCTTTCATTTCTGATGCATGAACCAAAGTTACCTGTCCCACTGAATGGTAGTGGCCATTCTGGAAATCTGATTAACTGTGTACAACTTTCTCACAGTGAGAGGCCAAGCTGGCACAGACACCATGAGAAGCCTGAGAAGGCACTGGAAATTAGGAAGGCAGCAAAGGAACCTTTTTGATCTAGCAAGATTCACTTAGCCACATGGTAATTTAGGGGAGGCTGCTACATTTGAATCAGTAATCACATAGTCTGGGTCACTGCAGAAACCTTCATCTTCAACATATACTTGGAAAGGCAGTTTGATCTCATGTATGGAGGGCTGCCTATGGGATTTGGGAGGCATAATGTAAGCTCCTGGAGTTCAGAGACTATTTCTGCTTGTATCCCCAGGTCATCCCACTCTGCATATTGCCTGGCATGTAGTAAGCACTTAATACGTGTGTGTGTGTGTGTGTGTGTGTGTGAAAGAGAGAGAGAGAGAGAGAGAGAGACAGAGACAGAGACAGAGAGACAGAGAGAGACCGAGAGATGATAAAGATAGCTGATAAAGATGATGGATAATGTATGGATTAATAGAGATGGATGATTTAGATAGATGAAACAATACGTGCACCCTACTTTCCTCTTCCCGTTTTTGCCAATGTCATAATTGCTAAGCTTTCTATGGCACTTGAAGGCTTTCAATGCCCATCACAAAGTACTGATTTGATCCTTAAATGTGACCGTGGGAGTTACGTCCTGTAAGGAGAGTTATTTTGTAGCTAAAGAGCCATCAAAGATAGTATCTGAGTTAAACTCCACGGATTGCTCTAACTATACTACACTGGGAGGCAGCTAGATGGCTCAGTGCAAAGAGTGCTTAATCTGGAGTCAGGAAGACCTGAATTCAAATCTGACCTCAGAAACTCACTAAGTGTGTGACCCTGGACAAGTCACTTAACCTACATTTGCCAAATCCACTGGAGAAGAAAATGGCAAAACAATCCCAGTATCTTTGCCAAAGAGACCACAAAATGGGTCACAGAGAGTCAGGCATGACCAAACAACCATAAATATCACACTATTTCTCTAGTAACTCAACCAAACTAATGCTTTGAGGAAGCTAATTACACAAATTTTTCCCCTTGTCTACACAAAAATGAAAAGCGACAATCCCAACTCAAGTCTTTGAAAGGCAGCCTGCATTTAGAGTTAAAAATAAACAAAACACAACCTTCAATATTTACTTTCAAATGAGTGAAATAAGTGGTTCCAAGTCATTCTCCTGGATGGTGAATTTCGCTCCATCACTGGCCCTTGGTCACCATCATAAATGGTCTCTTTTTAAAGTCACCCTTTCACCTTCAACACTTTTAAACTCAAACCTCACTTTTCTGAAACTTTCTTCCAGCTCTCTCTATTCTCATGACAAAGAATTTGATAGAAAGTAGAAACTTCATTTTCATTTTTTCTACAAAATGCTTGCTTTGAGCTTAGACTGAAAATGCGAAGGTTCCTTCTTCAGAGACCTCTTAAAGTGAAGTCCCAAATTCCTGAAATGCCTCAGTCAAAATAAAAACATCCAACAGTGGAATAATATATCCCAATCTACCCCACAGAAGTCAAAATTCCATTTATTTCTTCTAAAACCCAAATTCTAGCGGGATGAAGAACAGCTGACATAAGTAAAATAGACCAACTTTGGCTATCCAAGGACTTGGGTTCAAATGCCTGTTTTGGCATCTATATGCTTTGGTCCAGTCAATTATCCTTTTCTGGCCTCCCCATCACCGTCTGGACAGCAAGGGGCTGTGACTGAATGTCTGAAGACTGCTGGAGCTTTCAGTGGGTCCTGTGGTGAGATCTTCACAACATTCTCGGTCGCCACTGCCTTCTCTCCAGGGCTCTCTATGATTGCTGCCCCCTGGTCTGTAGTTTTAAACTCCCTCAAATTATGATACTTTTGATGAATGTGAGAAGGTAGACAGCTTAGGTGTGAGAGGGGTGAGCTTCTCATTTAATGAGACATTTGGGTGAGAAGGGAAAGCTTCCTTTGGCTAGTAGGCAGCCAGTCTTCTTTGGAAGATATCAGATACCTTGGATCCATCTACGGAGTGGGGCCCTTCCAGCAGAAGGGAACTCTGGAGAATACTCCCTTTTCCTTTCCGCTGAGTTATTAGTGTGAGTTCTTGTCACTGTGGCGGAAATGTAGCCTCTATGCCCATGAAGCTCTCATGTTAGATCAAATATAAATACTTGTATATTCTGGACTGTATGCTTAAGTCCTGAACCTTCAAAGAAGACACTCCTTGGACATTTCATTTCCCTTTGTTTGTGGGCTTTCAGCAAAGCGTCACCCTGTCTTTGATTTAGGGAAGGGAGGAAGGAAGGAGGGAGGGAGGGAGAGAGGCAAGGAAGGAAGGAAGGAAGGAAGGAGGGAGGGAGGGAGAGAGGCAAGGAAGGAAGGAAGGAAGGAGGGAGGGAGAGAGGCAAGGAAAGAAGGAAGGAAGGAAGGAAGGAAGGAAGGAAGGAAGGAAGGAAGGAAGGAAGGAAGGAAGGAAGGAAGGAAGGAAAGAAGGAAGGAAGGAAGGAAGGAAGGAGGGAGGGAGAGAGGCAAGGAAGGAAGGAAGGAGGCAAGGAAAGAAGGAAGGAAGGAAGGAAGGAGGGAAGGAGGGAGAGAGGCAAGGAAGGAAGGAAGGAAGGAAGGAAGGAGGGAGGGAGGGAGAGAGGCAAGGAAGGAAGGAAGGAAGGAAGGAAGGAGGGAGGGAGGGAGAGAGGCAAGGAAGGAAGGAAGGAAGGAAGGAGGGAGGGAGAGAGGCAAGGAAGGAAGGAAGGAGGCAAGGAAGGAAGGAAAGAAGGAAGGAAGGAGGGAGGGAGGGAGAGAGGCAAGGAAGGAAGGAAGGAAGGAAGGAAGGAAGGAAGGAAGGAAGGAAGGAAGGAAGGAAGGAGGGAGGGAGGGAGGGAGAGAGGCAAGGAAGGAAGGAAGGAGGCAAGGAAGGAAGGAAAGAAGGAAGGAAGGAAGGAGGGAGGGAGAGAGGCAAGGAAGGAAGGAAGGAGGCAAGGAAGGAAGGAAAGAAGGAAGGAAGGAGGGAGGGAGGGAGAGAGGCAAGGAAGGAAGGAAGGAAGGAAGGAAGGAAGGAAGGAAGGAAGGAAGGAAGGAAGGAAGGAAGGAAGGAAGGAGGGAGGGAGGGAGGGAGAGAGGCAAGGAAGGAAGGAAGGAGGCAAGGAAGGAAGGAAGGAAGGAAGGGAGGGAGGGAGAGAGGCAAGGAAGGAAGGAAGGAGGCAAGGAAGGAAGGAGGGAGGGAGAGAGGAAAGGAAGGAAGGAAGGAAGGAAGGGAGGGAGAGAGGCAAGGAAGGAAGGAAGGAAGGAAGGAAGGAAGGAAGGAAGGAAGGAAGGAAGGAAGGGAGGGAGAGAGGCAAGGAAGGAAGGAAGGAAGGAGGGAGGGAGGGAGGGAGAGAGGCAAGGAAGGACGGAAGGAAGGGAGGGAGAGAGGCAAGGAAGGAAGGAAGGAAGGAAGGAAGGAGGGAGGGAGGGAGGGAGAGAAGCAAGGAAGGAAGGAAGGAAGGAAGGAAGGAAGGAAGGAAGGAAGGGAGGAAGGAAGGAAGGGAGGGAGAGAGGCAAGGAAGGAAGGAAGGAAGGAGGGAAGGAGGGAGGGAGAGAGGCAAGGAAGGAAGGAAGGAAGGAAGGAAGGAAGGAAGGAAGGAAGGAAGGAAAGAAGGAAGGAAGGAGGGAGGGAGGGAGGGAGAGAGGCAAGGAAGGAAGGAAGGAAGGAAGGAAGGAAGGAGGGAGGGAGGGAGAGAAGCAAGGAAGGAAGGAAGGAAGGAAGGGAGGGAGAGAGGGAAGGAAGGAAGGAAGGAAGGAAGGAAGGAAGGAAGGAAGGAAGGAAGGAAGGAAGGAAGGAAGGAAGGGAGGGAGGGAGAGAGGCAAGGAAGGAAGGAAGGAAGGAGGGAGGGAGGGAGGGAGAGAGGCAAGGAAGGAAGGAAAGAAGGAAGGAAGGAGGGAGGGAGGGAGGGAGAGAGGCAAGGAAGGAAGGAAGGACCACCATTTTTCCCCAGCATTTAACAAGAGCATCTTCAAGGGTTTTGGTTTTTCTCATTGAATCTAGATTTAGGCTATCTTCTTGATATCAAAGATTTTCCATCCATTATAGTTGCTCCCACCAGATTATCCTGAGAGGAGTGGGCTTGCCCTCAGGGTGCATTTACTGTTAAGGAGGGCCCAGATGATCTGTTGGACGTTGAATTCCATTTCAGCTCTCTGTCTCTGAGTTCCTAACAGAGGGGTGCTGGTGACAGCTTATACCTGCTGCCCAGAGTCCAAGGTTCAATTTTCAGTGGGTGCATGTCTACCTCAGATTGGTAACAAAGGAAATCAAAATTTTATTTGTTGATTATCTGTACACTTAAGAAAGTGATGGGAAAATGTAGTAATGCAGATTAAACTTAAAAGTCTGTTGGGTGAACACTTTTTGAAAGTTGGTTGTTAAATATTTACTAGCACAGCCTGATTCCTAAGCACGTACTGAGCATGGGGGGATAGAGATTATTTGGGTGATGCAGTGGTTAACCAGATGGCCTTTTCTAGTTTTGAGATTCTGTGAGTCTGTGAAAATTGAAGTTTTGTCCTGGTGTTGAAATTCCTCCCAGTGTAGAAACTCCTTCTCTAATGTAAATCATGCACTTAGTCTGCCTCTTGGTTTTCAAGTGTCATCTGGATGTCTGCAAGGTTGAGGAACCTGCTTAGGGTCACAGAGCCAGAACAGGGCTGAGGTAGGACTTGGACTTATGTCTCTCTGGCCTCTGTGCACTTCACTCTCAAAATCGAAATGAAACTACCAACGATGGTATGTGACCATTAACTAGCAGAGCTCTGAAGACGATTGTGGTTTGATCCGGTCTATTTTATTCCATTTTATATGTGGGCATATATGTTTGTGAGTATATGTACACACGTACATATGTATGTGTGTATGTGTATAAAACTTCAGAGGTTCTTAACTTGAAGTCCGTGAACTTCTCCAGATAGATGGAGCACATCTAAAGTCACTGGCTTCCTTTGATACTCAATGCGTTTCATTTCATACATTTAAAAATAGTATTGTGAGAAGGGATCCAGAGGCTTCCCCAGACTGCTGTCCAAAGGGTCTATCTCACACACACATGCGCGCGCGTGCACACACACACACACACGGCTAAAACTCCTGTCTTCAATGATAAGCAATTTCAATAGTCCTGGTTTTATCCAAGACATTTTCATGATGGTGATGTCAACTTGTGACTTTGAACTTCAGAGTGTAGGGTAAGTCATGAAGAATACTGCCTTATCTTGATCATTTTTATTCATACTGTCATATTTTAAATTTCACTCTTCTTTTCTCCTCTTCCCTTCTTTCCTTTCCTCTTCTTTTCTTTTCTATTTCTTTTAAAACTTGGTCTCTCTCCATCTCCCTTTCTTTCTGTCTGTATTGATCTCTGTCTGTCTCTACCTCTGTTCTCAATTTCTTCCTCTGAACCATATGTTTTCTTTAATTTAACATTTTATTGGTGCCTTTTGCTTTTCTCTTTCACTCACACTTTTCAACCTTCCTTTCCTGGATTGAACCCTCCCTTAAAATAAAGGCCAACATAACATTTAAACACAATCAACTGGCATCCCAACCAAGTGTGACAGGGAATGCTGTGTTTCCAACCCATAAGTCCATAACTCTCCACATCATTACCCAGGGCTGAGAATAGTCACCAGAAAGGATCAGACCTGCCTTGCCTTTTCATGTTATTTGCATTTGCATTGTTGTGTTCACTGTGCAGAGGATTTTCTGATTCTGCTGAATTTGTTTTGCATCACATCATGGGTTTCACCCACATACCTGGGAATTCTCCCTATTTGTCATCCTCTTTTCCTTTGCATGCATACATCTCCAACAATTTATTCTCAGGTTCTTTCCTTAACCAAAAGGTACTCACTTTGTTTCTAGTTTATGCGCACATATACACACATATGCAAACATACATGTACACACATGCACACACATGTACAGGCCTTGTATGAATATACTGACAAATGAGTCCTCCCATGATGCACAACACTTTCCAGGCTAGTTCAATTCACGCATTCAGCCATTAGTAACCCTGCTTTCCCACAATGTCTCTGGCAACTCACTGCTATCTCTTTTAATCTGCCACTGTGGCAGTCATGACACAAAGCTGTAGTTACTTTAATTTGCATTTCTCTGTGAGTAATTTGGAGTAACCTTCTCCAGCGTTTGTTGACTGTTTTAGAAGTGATTATCAAGGCATAACGGAGTGTCCTAGGACTCAGGGCCTAGCCTAGGTAGTTTCCCACTCTAGACCCTAAGCCAGATCTATTCACACCAAACATTTATAAGCACCCTTCCAATGGACTGACTTTATTTTGTCCTCCCCCATCCCTACAGTCTATCACCAATGAGCTGGAGAAGCTACTAAATACAAGCCCAAGTGGAAGCCTAACTCTTCCTCACAAAATGTCCCTCAAGGATACAGGGAAAACAAACAAAAAAACCCTTTTGACCAGGAAGAGAAAATTAGGGGAAAGATTTTCAAAGGTCTGCATTTGGCTTAACAGAAGCGATGATATCACCCATATGCATAAGCCCCAAGTGATTTCTTCCCTGTCAAAACATGTTTTGCTGTCCTCATAACTGTAACTGACATCTCATGTCCCGGGGGTCTGGCTTTTGTTTGGGTTCAAGCCATAGGGACCCTAAAGTTAAATCACCCTACTGGGCTGCTAATGCTGCTTATCCTTCCACACTTGATCGGGACTTGGCATTTGCCCAGCATTTAGTCTTTTCCTGAGGTCTAGCAATGGGTCTGAAGAATCAGTGACAATAGGCCCCAAGGACAGAGCCATAGAAAGTGGCTTCCCAGCTTGCCTCTCTGCTACTCCTCTGTGGGACCCTGGGCAAGTCACGCCACCCCCTCCCCAACCTGAGCCTTCTTTGACTCCTCAGTCAAATTAGGAGGCTGAATTAGATAGCCCCTGAGAGATCCTGGCCCCTCTGGGGTCTGCACTCGGATCCCAGGTTCCCAGCCAGGAAGCCCAGAGCCATGAAAGGCCATACTCAAACAACAAAAGAAGCAGGTGTCAGACTCAGACCTCGTCACTTTCAGACCATCAACTACTCTTCATATCTACCCATTTCCCTCTATACTGAAGAGGACTCCTGCCTGGGAGAGGCTGTACATGAACACCCATTTCCCCAGAAGTAACCTGGATATTCCCAGGCTCAAGCTGATCAATACTGTGTATATTCACAGACTCATAATTTTAGAGCTATAAGAGATCACAGAGGCAATCAAGTCCAGCCACTTTTACTAGTAAGGAAAGTGAGGCCCAGAAGGGTTGAATGACATTTCTGGAGACCCAAAATTAGTAAGTATCTAAAGAAGGGATTTGAACTTTTCAAGTCTTTATGACTCCATGTTCCTTGTCCTGCCCACTATCCCACATTGCCTTTCAATGGACCTTCTCAACGGCTGTTTGATAAACCTCAGAGGGAGTTTTACACACAATAGGCACTGAAAACTTCTAGCTTGGATTTCCTATACATTCAGCTCTAAAACTAAGTGCATTGTCTAGTTAGCTCAGAACTGAGCAGGACATTTTGTCCCTGTATATCTTTCTAATATAAAAAGTACAGTAGAGGAAATACAGATACAACTGTATTACAATTAAAGATCTTCTGGGGCCTGATGGTCCAGTCCGGGGTAGAGGGCTAGGGAGGGGAATTAGATTGATGTTATATATGTTAAGTGTAAGCGATGATAGTTTATTGTCCATGGTATCTCTCAAAGGCAGTTGTGGACATGAGATTTGATTAGAGATATGGCATCATAGAAGCATATTAAGTTTGAAAGGACTTCCATAGTAATAGAATCATACCATCATAGACCTGGCATTGGGAGAGACCTCTTCTAACTGGAAGAGACATTATCTGATCCAATTCCCTTATTTTACCACCAAAGAAAATGAGACCCCCAGAGGTAAAGAGACTTGTGTCTGGTGATATATATAATATTCTGTAGAGGCACTAATTGAGTTTTGATCCTCTGGCTCCAATGCCTGCATGCTTTCCACCATTCCAGTGTCTCTGGGTGACCTAGTCAGCCTTGTACCTGAATGAAAATCCCTCAGTGGCAATAGAGTGCCAGTGATAAAGAAAATCCCTGCTTCTCAGGTCAGCCCATCTCATCTGATGTTCACTGCCATGACTAGGAAGTATTTCCTTGAAGCAGGACTCTGAAAATTCATCTAAGTTTGTTACATCAGTCTTCCAGGGACAAGAAAAATTGTCCCAATCCATTTTCTACATGATGATCCTTCAAGAACTTGGAAAGAGTTTTCAAGACCTTGAGGTTTTTCTTCTTGAGGCTAAATATCTTCATTTCCTCTCACCCATCCCCCCTTGGTGTGGGTTTTAGCCAACCCACCATTATAGCCATGCTCAAACTTGTCAGTGTTCTTCTACAAACTGAATATAGCATAGGTTTAGGCATCCCCACAGTCAACATGAGGATTATCATTGAAGTAGTGAGAAGTCCTACAGTCAGGATCTAGTAATGAGAAAGGAGGAGAAAGAGAAGCCATTCTGTGGCTCAACAAATAAAAAGTTGGAGCTTTAAACATAAGGGTGACTCTGGAAATGTTCAAAGAGTTTTTCAGTCTCGGGAACTCTGTGTGGAAACTCACTCTACCACCATGAACACTGTCACCTCTACCTTTGATTATCCATCTACCTGAAACTGGTGTCAATTTGAACTTTTCTTTTCCAAGATGAGTGTCTGCTCTGCCATGTGTAGTCTTAGAGAGATGACTCTCTGATGTCTTAGCTTCTTAATAGATTGTAAGTTCAAAGAGGGCAGGGACTGTGTTCCATGTTTTGTTTATTTCTTTTTTCCTCCCTGGAGGAATGTGTCTTGAACAGAAAAGGGCACCAGCAAATGTAGCTGAGTACTGGACATTTCTTCACTGTGTGTTGTTGTTTTGAAAGTGACCCAGAAACAATGAATCTGATGGAGCATTCACTTGGACCTTCCCAAAGCCAGCTCTACTCTGTTCTATTGACATAAGACATTCATGATTTTAAGATTTGTAAATGTTCTGCAAAATACCCATGAGCCTAATTTTCTCAAAGGGTTTTTTTCTTTCTCTCCATAAACCATGTTTAATTTATAATCAGATGTCTGTCTGGATGGCTACAACCTTTGTGTTTTTTAGAGGATTAAACCTAAACGGAATTTCAGACTCTGTTGTTTTAGCTCCAGAAGGAGAGAAGAGTCCCAGGTCTTTCATGTGGTCCTTTGTGCTTGGAGGAGAAAATGGTTGAATTGCAGCCCACCCTCCACTCAGGCTGGGGGGATTAAAGAATCAAACGATGATTAGCTCCTCTATTTGGATGTGTTTATGTTATTCTCAGTAAATGCTATATCACTAATCTCCCATTTATTTGTGTGGACAACTTTGTGCCTTTCAGCTCCTAGTAAGGAAGATCTATTATCCTTCTGCCAGCAAAATGGCTTGCAGCCCCAGACCTGTTGAAGTCTCCCACCAAACATTGGCAATAAATATTTACCTAAGTTGAAAGAATGTTAATACTAAGCTTCAAGCTCCCACTGCCACCCCCTCCCCATAACCCCTTTTAATTTAGCTCAGTCATCCCAAGGAATAAAGATCTGACAGTTACAGGCCTTGATGACACTGGAATTACAGGTAATAGGGATGAAGAACACAGTGGCTTAGTAGCTATGTGGAGGATGATGACAAGGTGACTTCTCTGTCACTGGATGTTGGACAAGGAAGGGCACCTCCTAAGTTCCAGGACCAAGCTTGGGTTAGCCCGAGTTAAGCTATCAACATGTCTCTAAGTATCTTATTGTATAGAGATGCCTTGATTTCTTATTCATGTTCCTAGATTTGAACTCAGGGGGCAAATAACAATGTAAATCTCAATTGTGGGCAGTAATCAACCTTTAACTGTGGTTGGGCGTCAATGGGAGGGAGTCTTCGAAAACCGCTGCTCCTGGGCTGCAAGATCAGCTCCAATACTTGTGGTTGGCTTCACTCTTCCATGGACATAAAGTTGTCACCTCCTTAGAATTGCCACTAGAAGTAGCCACTCATAGTGAAGGAAAGTCATCCTTCATCAGGCAGAAACGCTTGGCTAGAATCATTATTGGGCCAAGGCAATGAATTATGAAGAAAGACTACGAAGTCATCTCCAGAAGATCCTTGAAAAATCAGCACGAACATTTTTCTAGGCCAGTATAGAGACAAACTGTAAGCAGATTCAATTGTCCGTGCATTCATATATCCATTTATCCTCCCATCTGTCCATTGGCTTACTTGTCCCTCCATCCATCTGATTCATCTGTCTATATACCTGCCCATCCATCCATTGCTCTATCCACCTATTCATCTGTCTTTTCATCCCTCATCCTTGCTCCATTCTATCATCTGTCTGTCAATATATCCATCCATCCATCCATTCACCCATTTGTCAATCAACAAATAGTATTAGGTATTTACTATCTGCCAGATACTCTGGTGGGTGCTAGGGATGTGAATACAATGAATGAAATAATTCTTAGTGAGAAAGGGCTTACATTCTAATGGAGATACAACAAAGAGAAATGCACATATACAAACACATACACACATATAGATTGAGTGAGAGTAAAACTGAAGAAAAAAGATCTGTCTGTCTAGTATCTCAATCTAAGGTAGCTTGGATGAAAGAGTGGGTGGGAAGGAGGGAGGGAGAGAAGGGGGACATTAGAATTTGATGGAAGACGGGAGAAGATTCGTGCAGAGGAGGATGCCTGAGATGTGGCTTGATGGAAGAGAAGGATTCTGTGATGTAGAAGTGAGAAGGGGGTGCCTTCCAGGCCCATCTCTCTTTCTACTTGTCCCTCTTTCCATCCATCCACCATCCATCTTTCTATCTCTCCATCTTTCATGCATCCAGACATTCACCTCGTAAGAGACATTTATGAGACATCTTTAACGTTCTATGAAAAAGTCAATCTCCACAAGACCTCTCTTCAATAATAAACCATAATACATGGTAGTTATAAAGGCTTGGGAAGTTGATTTCTAATAATACTTCTCTCCATGGTAAAATGACACTCTGACTGCATCTCACTCTTGATCCCTGAGATCTCTAGAGGATCCTTAGTGTTGATCGAAAGAAGTCCCACTTGAGATACTGGATCTGAAACACAGGATTTCTTACATTCATTCATTCAACAAATAGCTATCCAAAATCAAATCAGCAATAGCCTGTGCTCTGGAATGTGGGTACAAAGATGAACAAAAAGAGTTTCTGCCTTCCCCAAGATTACACTTCAGTAGGAGAAGGAAGGCACAACAGGCCCTGAAATAATTGTATTGCTACAACTATCATTGTCTCCATTCCGTAAGGCAGAAACGTTTCAAATGAATGAGTACTGTGTCTACAACCACACAGAGCAGGAATTCATAAAACAACCATGTCTTAGAGCCAGGACACATGTCAGAGGTCATTGTCTACAGCAGCGAAGAAAACTAGAGCCCTGAGAGAGAGGTGCTCCCCCCCAGGATCACACAGCTACACATGGCTCAAAGTGAGGAAGTCAGCACGTTGGCATTCCCACCATCTACGTCTAATTCCAAGGGTCTTATCTACATTTTGCAGGCCATTTATTTTCCTTCTTTGTTAAACCTTGCTGGTGTGGGGTGAGGACATTGAGGGGTATCAATATAATGCGGTTGCCTTTGTGGAGCAGTTGAGCATGGCACCGTGTCTTTAGGCACAAGAAACAATTTGGGTCCCTTTGAGGCTCACTGATGCCTTGCTTTTGTGTTAAGTTCTGGGTACTGGGGACTTTGATAGTTAGATCAGTGAATCAGTTAATATACATTTGCTAATCATCTACTACGTGTCAGGCCCTGTGCTAAATTCTGCATCACCTGCCTCGGTTTACTCATCTGTGAAATATACGTAAAACACCTACTTAACAGATTATTTGGGCAATTAAAAGATATAACAAATGTAAGGTGCTTTGCCTGCCTTAAGGTGCTATTTAAATGGGAGTTGTTGTTGTTGTGTGTCCATATGCACTTGACTTGAGAGAACAAGTGACTTGCCCAGGGTCACACTTCCCAGTACGAATCTGTAGTGAGACTGGAATTCAGGATTTCACCCTGATTCCAAGTGTAGTATTCTATCCACCACACCCCAGATGGCTGTCTTTTAAGGGAGAAATCCCAGAACTGAGTCCTTCACTCCAGTCTAAGTCCTAGCTCTAACATTACATGATGTACGGACTTGGACAAATCACTTAAGCTCTCAGATCTTGTCAAATGAAATTTTAAACATTTAAATAATTATTTAATCTGTAAAAGGGAAAAGAGATTTTTCTCCTTTCTGCCTCTAATTACTGTGTGACCCAGTGAATTGGGTGCAGACTGGTATTCAGGAAAACAAGAGATGCCACCCTGCCTCAGACTCCCAATGAACTGTATGAGCCTCCTGCCCCATGTATAATCACAGTCATCTTAATGTCGAAAGCTTATTGTAATTGAACTTTTATGGGCTCAGTCATTGTTAGGAAACCCCTCGTTGTTCACGAGGATGGCCTGCCCTTCTGATCAAAGTCTCCTGAGGCTGTGAGACATGTTTCCTGGAGATGAGACAAGTAGAATATTAGATTTGCAGCCTTCTGATTTTCTGACCTTCTTAAGCAATGTTTGAATCCAGTTGGGTGAGGATCTTCAGCAAGGCTGTCCCGACAACTTTGGGTGGTGACCCCACCATGCTATAGTGACTTGTAGATTAAGGAATAAGAAGAAACCTCCCACTTGTATTTTTCTCTCTCCTTCATCCACTGCCCTGGATATTGTTAGCAATGCCCATCCCTGTGCACATAGAATTTGCTGACATTCTATGGGGAGTTATTAAGGTCTAGGTAGTTATTAAGCTTCCAGAATATCAGAATTGGAAGGGACCCCAGCCCTGTGGTCCAACCCTGAGCAGACAAAGAATCCACACGGAAACATATCTGACAGTGGTGAGCTAGCCTGATGAACTGTGAGGAGGGCAGCATACCACCTCCTGGGGAAGCCTATTCCATAGTGGGACAGCTGTCACCAAGTTTTTCATGATACTTGCCTAGAATGGCCTCTGTAGCACTGCTATTGGGCTGTCCTGGGGGAGCAAGCAGAATAAAGACAAATCTCTCTTCCATGTCAGTCACAGAAACACTCGAAGAAGACAATCACACACACACACACACACACACACACACACACACACACTTCTGCAGGATAAATATCCCCATTTTCTCTAGCCAGTCCCTCATCCTGCCTTTCTCATTCCTCTGCACCCTCTGCAGCTTCTCAATAGCCTTCCTAAAGTATTTACAGGATTAGATCCCGTCCCATATCCAGTCTGATCAGTCAGTCAACACATGTCTAAGTATGTCTTCCATGTCAGGGACTGTATTAAAGGCTGAGAATACAAGCATGAATTTCACAGCTCTTGCTCTCAAGGTTCACTCTTTCTAATGGTAGAAAAAAAACAGGCAGACAAATGTGGGTGCAGTGGTGGAGGGGGGAGATGTGGGTGTATAATATATGTGTGCATACACACGTGTGTGTCTATACATATACACACATGTATATACACATATATACATGTTTGTCCATATGGATACATACATGTGTGAGTATACATATACATTTACACACAGGCCTGCATATCGCACCCCTATACACATGGATGAAGGCAGTAGAGGGTTAGGAGGGTGGAAGATGCCAGTCTTGCTCCCAAAGAGCGGACAATCCAACCGAGAAAAGAAACAGGAAAATGGAAAAAGCAAACGAAGCAGATGAAGTCAAAGACATCAGCTCAAGGCCTGGTTTGCCACTTAGTACTAATTAGTAAGTGATAATCACTTAGCACTTTGCATGGCCTTGGTAAGTTGCTTAACTTCCCTGGGCACAGTTCCTTTATCCGTGAAATGAGATGGTTGAACTCAGTAACTCCTGAGGGCCCTTTCAGTTTTGAACATATGGACCTATGAGGAGGTATGGAGGGAGTGCCTCACCTGGTGAAGGTACTGAAAGGGGAATTAGGTGGAGTGGACATTGTTATAGAATGCACTAGGCTTTGTGTCAAGCCTGCATCCTTGCTGCTGAAAATCTATCAGTGCTTCAAGTCCTAGGCATATAGGGGTGATGAAGCAACTGCCTTTTGATTGGCTGTGCAAAAAGAGTTGCTGACTCAGTTGTCCTTTAAAAGAAGTGACTCATCTTCATTTTCTTTCTTTTCTTTTTATCTTCAGGTCATCTCAGATCTACTAGGACTCATCCTTAGAGGAGTTGGGAGGAAGGGGCAGTTAGGCAAGGCTGAGCCTGGGCCTTGGGTCATTGGCTATTTCTTTCATTTTGTGTTTTCTTGAGCAGAGATGACTGAGTCAAAATCCCAATATGGTTATATGCCAACACGATGGCCCACCTTGTGAGTTACAGAAGTGAGAAATCCTGGGTCTCTTGGTTGGCACTGACTGGTGTGAAGGTAATTTTCTGAACTAAGTAGGATGACTGTTAACAGAAAAGGAACTTCATCTCTATCTATCCTGGCTTCACAGATGCGTACCTGAAGGGAAGAATTTGGATACTTCAGAGTTGTGGCTAATGTAAAAAATACCAATTTTCCAGTATGGAAAGTTGCTTCTTTCTCTGGTGTTTACATCATAAATTATTGTGAAAGCATAACAATAGTTACAAATCATTGTTTTCTGTCTTAAATCTTATCAATGCTTTGAGAGGAGAGTCTTCTGTAGTTTGAGTTTCTTTATTGTGCAGGGAAAAATAAATAGCTGTCCTGTACCTGATTCACCTTTTATGTATAGTACCTTGCTATTCTCCTTTTGGAAAGACCCTAGAAATGAACTGAAATCTAGGTTTCGAGTTATTTTCAGCAAGACCCCATGATGGAGCTATCCAGAACCAAAGAGTGTGAGCAAAGGAATCTACACCTTCTTTCAAGACTCCCTCAGGACCAAAGCTGGTTCCCTCACTTGGGGCCAGAGCTGTTCATGGTCCTGGAGTGAAAAGGGAGCATCAAGTGCTCTCACCACTGTAGACTTCCTAATCATTCTTCTTCTTCCAATGGAGCCCTTGTCAATGGCTGAGTCCCAATCAGTCCCAAGTGTTTCATCTCCCCTTGGGAGCTCCATACATGTTTAGAGTTCCTCTGAATCTGTTTTCTTTCTTTGTGAGTTGTTTCCTTGTCCAGTCTCAGATAAGAACAGAACTTTATTCACACTGACAGGGAGCCATTTGGGAGAATGACTGAAGACCCAGAAATCTCTAACTGTTTGGATTTAAATACATTATCATATCCTCTCTGTGGGCATCCCTTGTATTCCTACTAGAGCCTTGGAGGAAAGAAACTGAGGTCAAGTCTTCAGAGGATAGCAATGCGTGAAAGAAACAAAAAACTGTATAATATGAATATGTCCTTAGAGCTCACAGTCAATGTTGAGCATGTGGCCTTCCAGCTGTGTGAGGGGTACTGTCCTGTACCCACAGTGCTCCTATTCCTTTGATCCTCTGACTTGAAAATTTCAGCTACCTCTGAATGTCAGCAAAGAACTGGTCAGGTCTAAAGTAAATTCTAATGTTTCTGTGTCTGGGGAACAAGGCCCTTCAAAGAGAGAGTGGAGTCATCTCTACCCAAACTGAGGAAATATCCAAAGACCTTCCACATTTAGGGAAATGCATACATTAAGCTTAAATCAGACCCCACACTAGACCCCAGAAATAGCTAAGAGGTTGCTAACTTGGGAGGATCTTGAATAACATTTTAATTTCAAATTATCTGCATTTTCTGCATTGTGCATTTCATTGTACACACTTGAGGAAGGAACAGAGATGACATTTCACCTGCAAGCCACCTGCCCCCATTTGCACCCCTCTACAAAATGAGTTTCTGTTTTCTCTATGTTCTGCGTATGTTGGTAAGTGAACTTGCTGCTTTCCCCTAGGACATAAGTTACCTGAGGGCAGGGAGTTTACCATCTTTCTCCTTGGGTTCCCAACTCCCTAGGAGAATGGAAGCTTAGTGAGATGGTGTTTGTGGTGGCTGAGGAAAAATCACTGGCTCGGAAGTCAGAAGTCCTGAGTCCAAATCCAGACTGGGACATTTACTGCCATTAGAATCACACCTTGGTTCTCTGAGTATCAAATGAAAAATGAGGAGTTTGAAGAGAATTGACTCCGAGGTCCTTCCCAGCCCTATATGACCCCACTGGATGCACTCAAATTGGAGGACTGCTTCTGTCAAGGTTGGCTTTCCTTCCTTTGCTTGTAAGGGAAGCAGCCCAGCTAGAAACAGCTTGTCTTCTGTCATCTAGGTTGGTTTATTCCAACTGAGCCTCTCCCCTGGCTTGCTGGTTCTCACAAGAGGTTCTGTAAGCTTCTTGGGGGGCAAGGATTGCTTTCTTTTTGTTTTTACTTTGAGATCAACAACATTATCTCAGTGCCTAGCCAAAGGCAGCTCTTAATATGTGGCTGTTGGCTGAATGAATCACTAAAGGGTCAGGTTCACTTTTCTGAGGTCCTCAATTTTTTGAGATTTCATACTGAAGATAAAGTCAATTTCTGTATGCCTATAGCATCAGCTACACACATTATGCACCCTCCTTTTCTTCGGAAGGTAAAGAGAGATGCTTATAATGTGAGAGATCTAGGGATCTCCATTCCCTTAGGCTAACTCCTCCCCCCTGCCCCCCACCCCACCCCCACTCATGGTCTTAGCAAGTTGCCTGAGGTTCCTGATCACCTAGTCCAAATGTTTAAGAGATAAGACGTGAACCTAGGTCGGCTTCCTCTAGGTACATCAGTCTTGCCACTGTAATAAGCTACCTCTTGACTCCCAGACCAAAAGGAGTTCTTTCCATTGGACAACACTGCCAGTCTCTTTAGCCATAAACTGATCACAGTTGTACTTTAAGCTGGGGTTGAGAAGAAGCATGATCTCATATCTACTTTCCAAAAGAATGTTCAGAATCTCTTATTTCAAAGCCAAAGCCCTGCCATACTACCCACCCTTGGCTCATGTTGCTTGGATTGAATGCCCTATGTATGTGGTGACAGGACCAATATGTTGGTATCACTTGCTGGGCTCTCTTGGGAGTTGGGTCTTCTCTTTATACTTGGATATGAGCTCATCCCTCCAATCTGTACCCTGGAGCCCCTTACTCACTGCAACTGAATTTAGAGAATTTCTGTCTTGTATGACCTGGGATTGTAGTCACTCAGCACCTGCTTGGAAGGGGTTAGAACTTCCAGTGTTCTCACCAGGGTACAATGCTCAGAACTTCAGACATGCCACTTCAGAAAATGGAGATATGTTTTCTGTAAGGTTTTCTATTCAAGGCTGTGATTCTATTATGTTCTGAACATCTGCAATTGTAGCAACTGGAGGGAAAGCAGCAGTTGTAGAAATTCCCCAATTGGTGATGACCCTGATACCATGAGGGCATGTGTAAGAGAGCTTGCAACAGCATGAGGAAGGTTCTGGCTATAGGCACTGCAGCTGGCTCTGCTGGAGTACATTACATGTATCATGATGACCATCTGTGAGCAGGTTCTGGTCATGGCTTTCCATGAGAAATGAAAACCTCTGGAATCTTCCTTTGAGAAGTTCTTCAGAGCAACAAATGAGACCCATTTGTTTCTCTGAATCACTGGGCCATAACAAAATAAAGCATGTGTGTATGAGAGAGAGAGAGAGAGAGAGAGAGAGAGAGAGACAGAGACAGAGACAGAGACAGAGACAGAGACAGAGACAGAGACAGAGATGGAGAGAGGGAGAGACAGAGAGAGAGAGAGACAGACAGACAGAGACAGAGACACAGAGACAGAGACACAGAGACAGAGAGAGAGAGAGATGTGCTTGAAGAGCAGCAGGGGAGGGTTATAAGCATATCAAGACCTCTTAGCCCATTCCTGAGAAGAATCAGAGTTGGAAGGAAGGAAGGAAACTCTGAATCTAGCAAACCTTTCCTTTTACAGTTGAAGAAAATCAGGCACAAAGTGTTTCAGTGGATTGCCCAGGACTCTGTGGATGTGAAGTGCCTGAGGCAGAATTTGAATTCAGGTCTCCCAGGACTCTCTCTCTACTATACACACCATGCTTTCTTTCTGGGTGGGAGATGGAACTGCATTCATATTTGCTCTTCAACAGCAAGTACTAGAGGGAGTAGTGAGTGGCCTGGCTGGGATTAGAATTAAATTCCACTATTTCTACATCCACTGCATCAGAAAAGGAAGCTTTCAAAGTGGAGCTGAATGAGGACAAGATGGAAATTCTAGGCACTAAGGTGCTAGACTGAGGATCAGGAAGATCTAAGTTTCAATCCTACCTCACATACTTACAAGTTGCGTGACCCTGAGCAAGTCACTTTTGCCTACTTCAGTTTCCCCACTTGTAAAGTGAGAATGATAATAACACCCACCTCCCAGGTCCATGGTGAGGAAAGGATGAGATAATATTTTTGAAGTGCTATGTGAAATACTTGCTATTTTTATTAACTGGTCAGACAAAAAACAGAGATGACAAACACCTGGCATGGAACTATCAAGAAAATAATCTATTTATATGCAAAAGAAAGAAGAATCCCAAAGAATGGGACAAAAAAGAAGGTTCCTGGGAATAGAAAGACAGAAAATGAAGGAGGAAAGAAAAGAATGAAATAAAGATCCACCTTAAACAAAGAAAAGCTGAAGGCTTTCTAACTCAACTGCTCAGTGTCTTATCTGTAAAATGGGAAAGCTGGATTCAGTGACCTTGAAGGTCTCTTCTAGCATTTTATTACTGAGGGCAACCAGGTAGTAAAAAAAATGAAAAAAATTAAGAGTTAAAAAACTCCTGCCAACCACAGGATAGATAAATGGTGGCTAGAAGATAGATAGAGAAGAGAGAAGATAAAAATAAGGAGACAGACAAGAGAAAGATGATTAATGACAAATAATAGGGGATAAATGATATATGTGTATGTGTGTATATAGGTAGATAATAAATAAAAGAGAAGAGAAATACAACATGGAGCCATAGAGAGAAGGGAGACTGACAGATGTGGAATGATAGGAGACAAATGAGAGAGAAAGACTGAAGATAGATGATAGTAAGTACATGATTGGTGATAAAAAGATAAGTGATAGAAGATAGAGATGATGGAAAGAGACAGACAGAAAGGCAGACAGAGATAGACAGATAGACAGACAGACAGATAGATAGATAGATAGGTAGACAGACAGAAAGGCAGACAGACAGACAGACAGACAGACAGATAGATAGATAGATAGATAGATAGATAGATAGATAGATAGATAGATAGATAGATAGACAGATAGATAGATAGATAAAGCATTTATGAAGTGGTGACTATGTGCCAGTCACTGTACTCATAGGTTCCTGGTTCTAGTGACATAGTGTACTAGGTCATCCAGCCTAGCTCTTTCCTTTTAATAATTAGGAAACTGTATTTCAGAGAACCAAGACAGGTACTGGGTGGCAGAGATGAATTTGAACGCAGGCGTTTTGACTTCAAAACCAGTGTCTTTTCCACTTAACTCCTCTGCCTCCCATCACTGTATAATTTTAGAGATTATAAAGTGAAGAGAGAGAGTGGGAATTTGCTGAAAGAGAGCTGAGAAACCTGGGCATCCATAGAATTCTGAATTTGGTGGCAGGAAAACCCAGGTTCAAGTCACGCTTCAGACAACCAACAACTGTGCCACACCGTGGAAGTTGCTTAATATCTCTGACTCTTAGTTTCCTGTTGTGTAAAATGAAGGTTAAGAACAGCACCTTCCTCCCTGGAAGGTTGGGAGGACCAGGTGAAATGAAGTACTTAAGGCATCATGTCAGGCCTAAAGCATTATATGATAAGTCTTTCCAATCATCAATAAAGAAACTGAAGTCCAGAGTAGATAAGGGGTGATCAATGGCTGTGAGTCCAGGGATGAGGAGGGCCGAGGAGGAGGTGGAGGGGGTCATCACTGCTAAGGTCCCTCCCATCACTAAATCTATGCTTCTAAGAGTCTAAGCTGCTTCATCTCCCTTAGCCCCACTTCTTGAGTAAATAAGTGGTTTAGAATAAATGGTCACCAAGGTTCCATGTGGCTCTGAATCTTTGATTCTAGGATACTGCTTTCTAAAAGGGAGACAGGTGGTGGTGGTGGTGGTGGTGTGTGTGTGTGTGTGTGTGTGTGTGTGTGTGTGTGTATGTGTGTGCATGTGTGTGTGTGTGTGTGCATCCCCACGTGCATGCGAAGTGGGAGAAGATTGCTAAATTTACAAATAACTTTAAGATGAGAAAGATACGAAATTGGTGCTAGGAAAAGTCCAGGCAAAATATGAAACTATTTCTGAGCTCAGACAAGGTGACCTCGGTTAATCTTTCTTCCCTCAGCCAACACTTACAATCCCCTCACAAGCACTTTACCTAGTACCCACCCTTGAGGCTACAAGCCCTCCAGAGAGAGCTCTCAGCCTTCAGAATAATTTCCCAGCTGTCCGCTTTGTCCTGGAATATGACATTTCGAGATTAATTCCTATGATTGAGTTTCCTGTCCCTGGAAGGAGTATTTAAGTCAACACTACTCAGACTTTGAAGGAATGTATTTGATCCTGTACTCAGAGCCCTGTGGATTGAAATGAGGGAAAGAAAACTCTCCTGAGTGATTCAGGACACAAGGGAGAGTCATCACCCTGGGGGAGAGGCCACAATAAGGGGAGTCAGCTGGAGATTCCAGAATCTTTGGATTTGCCTGGTTTTGCTTTGATTTGGTTTAGCCTTTCCTTTCTTATTTCTTTTATCTTTTTTTTGGGGGGGGGGGCAGTGCAGGTAAAGTAGGATAGGTCTGATTCCTTACCAACTCTCTGCGAGGGAGTTCTTACAATTACTGATATACCATTGTTTGAATGAGAAAACAGACTCAGAAAGCATATGAGTGGCTGGTAGCAGAAGGAGAAGTTGGATGTGACTCCACATTGGCCCACAATTCAGATTTGGCGCTCTTTTCACAAAAGGGCATCCCCTCTGCTCAGACTTTTCCAGATATAGAAAAAGAAAACTTGCTTTGCATCTTCTTTTTTTCTTTTTCTCCTGTAGTCCTACAATTAACTTGAGAGTGACCATCAGCGTTGCACAGTAGAAAGATAGTGGCCTCAGAGTCAGGAAAGACTGAGGTCAAGTCCTGAGTCTGACACAGATTAATAACCTACTACATGCTAAGTGATATGTGAGCCTGGATAAGTTGCTTAACCTTAGCGACCCAGGCCATTCTCAAAAGTACTGAATTACCAAGGAGGTCAGTGACCCACAATGATGAATGGAGTTCCTATCATGATATGAGTGAAATCTCTGATCCAGAACCCCAAACAACCACTAGGAAAGGGTTACCAGACACTGACCAATGGTGAGTGAATCCTGTTGGCTTGACTCACATTCCTCAGAGCTGGAGCATCCTCTAAAAGTCAGTGAGAGGCTCCAGAGTTGAGATCCATGGCAGTGCCCCAGAGGGACAATGACTGTCAAGTTCCCAGTAATTGTGGACTTATAAATTACTTCTCATTCAGTTCCATAAGCACTTGGGAAATGCTTCCGATGGAAAGACACTGGGCTAGGTGACTGAAGAGAAAAGGAAAGAAAGAAAATGATTCTTGCCCTTCCATACAATTGTCATAGCAACCTTTGAGACTGGTCTGGAACTAGGGTGGTGCAGTCGGGTCTTTGAATGGTATTGAAGCTGAGAGGACACTGATCACAACTACTATCCTTCAAAGACATTTAGAATCAAAAGGGACCTCAGAGATTATCGAGCTCAGTCTTGTAGAGGAGAAAAATGTGACCCAGAGAAGGAACGGAGGTGATCTGTGAAAGGTAACATTTTTCACTAGTAGATCCTCATATTCCATATTGTTTTTCCCATTGTACTACCCTGATACTCTCATTTTAGTTGCCCCATCTTTGTCATTCTTTTGCCCTGTTTTTGGTGTTTTTCCATCTCTTCTACTTTCCTGCAGGCAGAAAGCATATGACACACCCATGGTTAGGACATGTCACTGAACTCCTGAGCTCTGTGAGTAAACTGTGCTGGAACTGATAATCAGCTCGTTAAGTTAAAGGATGAGGGGGACTGAACCCAGCCTCATCATTGCAGTGAGTTGACTAAATGACTGGAGGGATCGTGAATGGCTAACACCAGCTTGAAGAGACATTTCTAATGAGTTCCATAGTTACTGTAACTTGGATAAAAGCATCAAATGGCAGGCTTTTCTAAGTTTCAAAGGATATAGAGTTCAAAATTTCTTAGAAGACTTCGTCAAGATGCCCAAAGCTTAAGATAATAAGCTAAATCTCAGAAGATGAACTGGAATAAAAATAACTTATTACATCTGGTTTCAAAAAACATCACCTTCAGAAGTAGAAGAGGTAGGATGCCCAATAGTCTATGGACAAAAGTTCTTGGAGACTTAGTAGACCATTAATTCAATATGAATCAATCACATGACATAGTCACAGGGAAAAAATGAATGTGATTTTCCACTGCTTTAAGGGAAATGGTGTATTCAGAAGAAGGGACCCAGATCCAATCTGCTGAAGTCCCTTCTGGGTATACCGTATTTCAAGAAGTTCATACTGGACACAATCAAGAGAATGAGTCATTTTCATGGTGTACCCTATTCAGAAGCCAGCCAAGTGTAATAGAAAGATCACTACATTGTTCTCCAAAGATCATGCATGGACTAAAGTCCCAGTTCCGTTACTTACTCCTTGTGTGACCTTAGGTAAAGCCTTTAACCTCTCTGGGCTTAAGTTTCCTTATGTTCAGAATTAGAGGATTGGATTAAAATGTGTCTAAAGCAACTTTCAAATCTGTTAGTTGTCAATGGCTTCAAGAATCTTTGACATGTTTAGCCTGAAGAAGAGATGATTGAGATGAGCCATGGGAGCTACCTTCTGAAATTTGGATGATTGTCACAGGAAAGATCAGCCTGGGTCCAGAGGGCAGTTAAGGAAATATTCCTAAGAGGCAAAGCTGTCCCAGAGTGGAAGGGTCATTCTTTGGAGTAGTAGATTTCCCTTTCCTGGAGGCCTTCAAACAAGCAACTTAGGGAGTGGGATCCTTGGAGGGGATTGTTCCGGTATAGGACACACAAAAGGGCCTCAAGGTCCTCCCAACTCAGAGAATCTATGCTCTTACCATGGTGACATGTATGCTTACCTTTTCACACTGAAAGAATTCTTCTTCAAAACCCTCTCTCGAATATCACAGACGAACGTAGGCTCCGAGGGCAAGTCTTTGTTACATGGTGGTCGCCTCCCATGACTGCCCCACTGCTGCTTAAGTAAGATAGAGTACCTGGCTGCCAAGGGGCAGGATGGGTGAGAGAAACCCCCTTCAAGAAGAAGCAGCCCCTTTATCAACTGCACTCTGGTTACCTAGTCTGCCTTATTTGGGGTTCTCTACTTTCTAGTACAATTGAATTCATTGTTACTTGTATTTGACTCACCATTCTCTGTCACCACTCCTCCCTGGGGGCTGATTGCCTATCTTATAGTATATGTCAGAGTATATCATATTTCCCCATGCCAATTTGACCCCAACCCCCATTGAATTCAAGGTCCTTGAAGGCAGGCTTTTCATACATTCATCTTACATATCTCAGGGCCTAATAAAGTATCTTTCTTTTATTGAATGGGGTACAAGAAGAGAAGAGAAAATTGTTTGGTATGGAGCAAAGAACTATACTAGGCATGAGCTAAAGCAACCAAGGGGTTTCTTGAGATTTGGATCTTTGCATTGGGAGCTGTCTTTGCAAGACGTCTGTGCTTTCCTGAAATAGGAGAGATTTATTCTGGAGACTTTGGGTCTGGGGGTACCTCTTTGAGACTCCAACATCACATTTTCTTGATGAAAGAGAAGAAGTCATTGTGCTCTTGGGGTAATGGGAAAACAACTATAACAGCCAGGGAGGAGAGGGGGGCCCTCTGCAGCACTGGCCGCATCCTTCTGGTTACTCTGCAAGGACTCTGTTGACCCCCGCTTTTCTTCAATCATAGCATATGATGCTGTGGAAAACACTTCTCTCCCCCTCCCCCTCCCCCCACCCACAGGGGAGCTCACAAGCTGATTCAAGGCACATGGTTTTTGCTCCAGTATACCTCCTAACAGATACTCTGTGACCCAGGGATGGCAAATACAGCAAGGATAGAGGGGAGTGACTCTTAGAAGTTGACTTTGCCTGGGCCTTCAGGTAAAGGAGGAAATGGAAGGCTGTAAGTGGTAATTGACTATCTGCCCTTCTAGTCTTCCTTCTTCACAACCTTACAGGGGCCTTCTCCTGCAATAACCAATGTAGCAAGGACCACTCTTAAAACTACCCAGTGGAAGCTGGGCAAGGGCAGTGAAAGATGGGTTTGTAGAAGAAAATCTGGATGTTGAGTCTGGAGGAGAAAAGATGTAGGAGTGACATGAAAACCTTTTTGAGATTAGGAAATGGCTTTAGAGTTCTTCAACTTGTTCCCAGGGATAGACCCAGAAGCAGCATTGGGAAGTTGTTTGTAGAAAGATAGATTTTAAGTCCATGCAAAGAAACAGTTGCTAATGATTAGAACTGTACTAAAGAGAGGAGGACATGGGTTGCCCCCCAACTGGAAGATGTCAAGGGAAGACTGGAAAAGCCATGTCTTAGGATGGTAGAGAATAGAATGGATTCTTGCTCCATCGTGGGTTTGACTAGGTGGCTTCTAAAAGACTACAGATTCGAGATTATGGTTCTTTCTCCTCATTCTTCCCCTTCTAATCACCCCAGAGAGTTAGATCTTTTCAAGCCCCATTTCCACTCTAGGAGGCATTCTCCATTTTTTTCAGGGGTGTCCTATAAAGTTAGTTTAATGATTCCCATACAAATGAAGTCAAGGTGACAGTGTCTTTCTTTCCATGGACACTTCCCTTTCCTTTGTTTCAACAATTTCCAACCAGACCTTAACCCTCAGTCACCATTTTGCAAATACATCCCATCCAATTACATTATGTGACAAGCATCCTCTCACTCCACAATATTTATTCAAGGAAGAAAACTCAGAGACAAAGCTTGTCCCTGCTACAATTACAGTATCAGAGAATAAAGGAAGATCCGGGTTGCAAGGACCCTTAGAAACCTTTGATACCAGCTCTTCCCCATTTAAGCTGGTGCTCATTGCTTGAAGTGGGGGGGGGGTGCCAGTGTAGAAGACTGACATACTTATTTAAGTCCTTTGTACATAAGTTAAAGATTTTCCAAACCCCCTATGCCTTGTTTTTCCTGACTTATTTTCATTTGGTAAGGGATGACAAGTCAGTCACTCTAATCCAGATCCCATATGTCAATGTTGTTCCTGGAAAATGGCCATTATTATAATTATTTTAAAGGTATTTTTAATCTATCCTGTGGCTGCTGTTACTGTCACCTAGAGTTGAGTCAAACTTTCCAATGTTTGAGATTGATCGTGAGACTTTAAAAATATCTACTCTTCTACTCAGAAATGGGAACTAGTGGAGAGTTGTGGTTGTTGAAGATGTGTGGTTGCCAGAGAATGATGACTTTGAAACTTTGACCCTAGATTGTAGCTTCATGGTTCCTATTTTTCTACCCACCATTGCAGACCACAGTGCCTAGAGGTCTTTTCTCTTTCTTCCATAATCTACTTATATCTCTCATAGAAGAATCACCCAACGTTGCTAGCTTTTCTCTGGGACTTTCTGCATCTCAAGGAAATTTTGTAACACTCAGGCTGCCTCTCTGCTACCCTAAGTTCATATGTGACCATCTTATTGTCAGGTTATGTGGAATCTTTATAACATCTTTGGTTGCATTTAATGTAGTGGCAATTCCCTTCATGTAAGGATTGCATAAGAGGACAGCTGAGGTATTTTCTAACTCTCCAAGTTCTATGATCCTACCATGTCCTTTACATCTTGGATGCAAACTCTTATTAATAGCAAGCTATAACCCAATGTCACAATTGGCATTCCAAATGTCCTTAAATTTGCTGGTAATGGAAGTATGACTAGGTAACAGTTTGCTTGCAAAAGATCTGAGGGCCATCATGGACTAAGCTCAATATAATTTAACCAATGATATGGAAACCAAGCAAGCTGAAGTGACCTTGGAATCAAGATATTGAATTAGATACATATGATGACTCAACATCAAGAAAAGCACTGGACCATTGAATTTTGCCCATGATAAATCATAACTAAAGAACTGAGCTCTCATTTGGGCACCACAGTCTAGAGGTACACGAATGAACTGGTGAGTCTTCAAAGAAGGGCAGTAGAGATGAAGAAGAGCCTTGAGCACATGCTATATGAGAGCTGATAGAAGGAGCTGGGCATCTTTGGCCTTGGGAATAGAAGTCTCAAGGAATCCATGACAGATGCCTTCAAATATGTAAAGGGGTTTCATTTGGAAGAGGGGTGAGACTGGCTCTGTTAGGCTGACCCCAGAGGGAAGATTTAGGAACAAGGGGAAGAATTTCAAAGAGGGCAATTTAATTCACCATAAGGACAAAACTAGGTGGTACAGCAGAAAGAGCACCAAGCCTAGTGTCAGGATGATGTGAGTTCAAATCCAGCCTCAGACACTTATTAGCTGTGTGAACCTGAGCAAGTCCCTTAACTTTGTTTGACTCAGTAAAATGAGATGGAGAAGGAAATGGCAAACTACTCTGGTATCTTTGCCAAGAAAACCCCAAATGTGGTCACAAAGAGTCAGACACAACTGAAAAAATGACTGAACAACATGACATAAGTAGATCTGTGCTTTAGGAAAATCACTTGGACAGCCATTTGGAGGCTAGATAATTTGAAAAGAGACCTGAGTCAGGAAAACTGGTTAGGAGGCTGGTTAGTAAGGGTATAGGCAAGAGAAAATGAGAACCTGATATAGGATGCTCTCCCTGTGAGTAAAAGGGAACAGATGAAAGAGATATTTCCAAAGTAGACTTCTCCTTGATAAAATGTGGCAGTTGGACCAGTGGCCTCTGAAGGCCCTCCTAGCTCTTGATCTAGAATTTTCAGATAAGATCAGAGGAGTATTTTGTCTTCTCAGCTTTTATGTCACATATCAAAACCAAATGAGTTATTTATTGTTGTCAAGTTGAGGCAGTAGACCATGGTTTCTGAGTTAGAAGGTTGTTAAACCAAATGTTACAGAAGTTTCTTCAAGATGCAGAAAGAGTTGGGGAGACTCTGACAGTGTTGGGTAATTCTTCTTGGAGAGATATAAGTAGCATATAGAAAATGACCAAAAGGCTTCTAGGAGCTGTGATCTACAATGTTGCATGGAAATATAGAAGCCACACAACTGAAATCTAGGGTTAGAATGTCCAAGTCATCATTCTCTGGCAAGCACAAGTCTTTAACTGACTGAGGGAGGGATGGCACACACTATTTCATGTTCTAGGGAGAGTCTGCAGTGGATAAGGTTTTTGGAATGGCAGAAGAGAGTGAGAAAGAAGTGAGGTATATTCTAGAATGGTCTTTCTAGGCCCTTTGGGTTTCTGGGCCTCCTGACTTTTTGTCAAAATTGCCCATTGGTCTTCATGCTTTTCCTTTGGAAGTTAAGTTTTTCAGGGATTGTGAAGAGACAGCTGGATACTGGAGAGATGTTGGCCCTGTAGAACAGCTCTCCAAATGGCTACTTTTGGAGCCCCACTCATTCTGTCCTGACCTTACCCACACACCCAGGTGGGCTCACGGTTTCAGTCTAGTCTTCATGGTTCTCTTCAGTTCACCCCAATGATCTATGGATCTAAGGAAAGTTGAGGAGAGGAATCCCCAGGTCCTAAGAGCTTTGTCTCATTGTGAAGATGAGCAGAGCTTCAAAGTGTAGACAATGCCAAGGATGGAGCCAAAGGTGATAATGTTAGTCAGCAGAGTGAGTGGAGAAAGCCATGGCTTCCCCACCCCTTCCACCCCTCCTGATGTTTCAGTCTGATTTACAGGCCTGAGTAGGGGAAAGGAAGAGGTGAGAGAGGTCTTTGTACTGTTTGTGTGGTGGAGAGGAAATCAGAAAGAAGATTAAATACAATATCCACCACATTTCAGATTTTGCACTTAGTTTGAGGATCTTAGATGTTGTCCAGTCCCTCCCCCTCATGTTTCATGGCAGGAAAGTAAATCTCTGAAGAGTTAAGGGGTCAAAGGGGAAATGTGACCAGAAGAGCACAGCTCACAATTTTGTCCCACTCTGAGTTCCCAAGTTTTTGTCTTGGGAGGAGATGGCACCTCCAGCTCTAGCCACATGGACTGCTATGCCCCACCAGCCACAGCCCATCTTTCCTCGCACAGGAGCACAGGTTGGAGAGGAGTCAGGTATGGGACAGAGGTTTTTGGGGAGGAGGGTGACCCACCCCAATTAGAGAGGGGAGCAACCAGGTAGGTCATTAGAATAAAGGACTGTTATAACCTGTGTGACCTGGAGTAAGTCACTGACCTTCTCTGGGCCTAAACTTCCAATTTGATGAAATTAGGGGATGGTCTTCATGACAGTTTGGTCTTGGTAGGTGGAGATAAGAAGGGGATATAGGACATTGAACTTAGAGTCTGTTGGACCTGGGTTCATATTTCTCCTCAGATGTTTCCAAGTTGTGGAATCCTGAGAATTATCTTACCACCTCAGTTTCAGTTGTTCCATAGAAAATAAGGATAAAAATAGTAGCTCATGTATAGGGATCTTGTAAAGATCCAGTGGAGCAACGTATTTAGGCAGACCTTCACATTATGTCAGGAGCCTCTAGTAGAGTGCATGGAAGCCCCCAGCCTGAGCTGGCATGGAGCCTGGTTGACCACCACCAGATCTCAAAGAATCAGCTGAGGATGCAGACTGAAGTGGCTTCTTCCAGCAGTCTGCTCCCACTAGACCTTTCTGACCCTGCTGAGAACCTGCCTCACTGAGGACGTCAAAGGATCACTCCTACACTTAGGGGCTATGGAATCATGATGATGCTTGCCAATGGTCTAAGAGAGGCAGCAGAAAGTAGTGGAGAGACCACTGGACTTAAGATCAGAAAGATGAGGATTTAAATCATTTCCCTGGCTTAAACAACCTACATGCTGTGAGGCAAGTCAATTCACCCCTCTGTGCCTCAATTTCCTTATTTGGAAAATGGAAAGAACCACTCCCCATAGTTCCTACTGTGGAAATTAGTATATGCAAATACAATAAATGACAGTCAAATTTGATTATTTGTGTAAAGTATTATAAGCATTTGGTATCTAAGTATTTGACAAACACATTTTTAATTTATACCATTATGCCCAGTGATTGACAGTTTCATGCCATTAACAATTAACTCAGAAAAGTAAAGAAATGCCAGAATCCTCAAAGTCATCTGTTGTGATTCTTTCTAGGCATTTTTCAAAGATAGGAACAATAGTGAGAAGGAAAATAATGGGAAAATAGGATCCAGAGACCTGGGTTTGAATTCTGGCACAGCCACTAACTGACAAGACTCTAACTCCCGTTGGCTCTCCATTTCCTAATCTGTAAAATGAGGAGACAGGTCTAGAAAAGTGGAGTCAAATACAACACTGCCAAGTGCAAGCTGAACTAGATTCTAATGTAGATGGGAAATAATTAGCAAAATAAATAAAATGCAATAGAACATAGGTAATGTTACTCTGTGGTTTTCTAAGCCAATATGCCCCAATTTCTATTTGAGTTTGACACCACTGGGCTAGAGAATCTCAGAAGAGACTTCAAATTCTCAATCTGAAATGTTCTTATAGAGACCGGCCGCAAGACAAACTGATGCAGAGGGGCCATCTACTAGCCCCAACCCCAAGGAGCCACTTCCCCTTATGAGGAGATCCCTGAGAGAATTAGGAAAATGAGAGAAATTTATACTGAAGACCCCTCTGTGGAATCATTTTATATGTCCAAGGATCCCTTCAGTTCAATTCCATTTGAATGATCTTTCTTTTTTCCTGTCTCTTCCCTCTCCATCTCAAGATCAACATTCTGAGGCACAATGTAAAGATGAGCCAGCTTCACCTTTCTAAAACCTAAAGGCAGGTCACTAGTCTGCCTGATCTTCCAGGGCTGGAAAGGCATCTCCCCATTGATTTGGATGGCAAAAAGTCTTTCTTCATTTTGCTTTTGTTTCCTTCTTTTTTAAGGTTTCCATTACCAGATCATTGTCATGATAGCTAGGTACAATGGAGCTACAGAAGTGAAAACTTGAAGCCTTGTTAACATTCTTGGAGAAGTCCACATTACTAGATGACACTGCCACATTTTCTGTGGTCATGTAGTAAATTACATAGGGGACGTCAGTAAATAGGACTTGAATAATGAATTCATAGCATAGAGCCACAAGGGACCTCTGAACCCAACCAGTTCAATGACTAAACTGTTACAGGAAATGTCTCCATGACATCATTATCAGGTGGTCATCCACCACCTGGTGGGATGCCACCAGTGACTGGGAACTCACTACTTGATGTGACAGCCATGGAATTATTGTTGGAGAGCTCTAATTGTTAGAATGTCCTTTCTGATAGCATACCTGACTGTGGGCCTTAAAGGGTCTCCCTTCTTCCAGTATCTCCCTTCCACTGTCCGTCCTCCCAACAGCTTCTGCGTCCATATACTAAAACAAAGGTCTTGCTCTGTCTGCTACTCTCCCACTCAAACTGTTCCAGGAGTTTTCATCTGCCTCTAAAATAAAATCTATGTTTCTACTTGGTGTTTACACCCTTTCACAGTCTATCTCCAGACAACCTTTCCAGATTTTTTGCTTTTTTCTCTTTGTCAAGCTTCTGTTCCAGTCAAACTGGCCGATTTCCTTTTCCCCATACATGACATTCGATCTCTCACTGCCATACTTTTGCCCAGCATAGTCTCTCATGCCTAGAAAGTATTCCTTTCTCATCTTTTCCTGGTTGATTCTCCAGTGCCCTCCAAAGTTGAGATGAAGTGCCCTTCCCATATGACATCGATCTTAATTGCTAGTGCCATCCTGTGGATTTATTCGATGCCATTTGCAACAGTTGAGGTTTGCATAGTGTTGTCCCTTAATTTAAATTCCTTGATGATAGAGCTGCTTTATTTTTGTCTTTTTTTTCCCCAGTCCCAAACTGGTGTTTGGCACACAGTAGGTGTTTAAAAAATGCATTTGGAATGAATTAGTGCCTTGCTAAAATCCGATGTTCTGAATTGACTGTGATCACATTCAGTTTTGCAAAGTATATACTTTTTGATGACCAGTTCCTGTCATTTCTCCCTGAGCCAACATCTTTCATCTGTTTCTTTCTCTCTCTTTTGTAGCTACCACCCTTGCTTAGACCATTATCATCTAAAAACTAAAATCTTATAGTCTCCTCCTAACTAATCTCTTTCCTTTCTCTACCTTCTCCAAGTCAACATAAAGAGTGCTGCCAAATAATTACCCTAAGGTATGGTCACACCTAAGTCCTACCCTAAGGTATGGGTTCTCAAAAACCTTCCACAACTCCCCATTGACTTCAGGATAAAATCGAAATGCCTTAATTTGGCCAATGGGCCCAGCACAGTATGTTGCCCACTTCCTGTGGCAGCGTGACCAACTGTCCATTCCCAAACTTGGGATTCCATAACCCTCCTCAGGACTGGCATAAACTATCCTCACACTCCAAGTATGATTCCTTATCTTTGCCTTTCAGAATCCTTATCAATCTAGACACCAAGGCACTGACCCCTGCCTAGGGTTCTGGCCACCATTTTCCTTGGCCATTTTACATGATCTCTTATATGCCTCCAACTGCTCTCTACTGATTTGTGGATATATTTCATCCCCACCATTAGAACGTAAATGCCTTGAGGAAAGGGTATTCTGCTTTACATGTTTTGTCCCCAGCCTCCAGCACTGGTCCTTGTAGCAGCTAATCTTTTTCAATCGCTTTGGATGCTAAGTAGACACCTTATATGGAATGCTTGAACGGGAACACATCTCAGAGGCAATGTAGGCCAGGGCCCTCATTTTCCAAGTGAGAATAGCAAGGCTCAGCGAGTAAGCAACTTGACAAAACCTCATGCAGATTGTTAGTGGACTGAGAATCCAGGGATCCTGAGTCTTGTTGCAGTTCCAGCCTGTTGCGCTACACTCCCACTGCTTAAAAGATGCACAGCCAAACAAATCCTTTTAAAGACATTTCCCACATCATTCCTCCAACAGAAGACAAATAGGTATTGCTAAAGACAAGAGAGTCACACATGTTCATGAGAACCTCCCTGAGAATCAGTAATACTGGAAAGCAGTTTGTTGGTGGAGAGATCGCATCAATGGAGAAACTGACTGTTGTGTTTTATTAATTTGTGTGGAAAAAGGATATGTACATATGTATGAATATGTGTGTATATATATGTGTATGTATATATACATAAGTATGTATGTGCATATATGATAAAATACCTTGGTATATAGGCATTGTATATGTGTATGTATGAGTATATATATGTATGTACACATGTATGTATATAGTCAGTGTGCAAAATCTTGATTCCCTAAGATTTTCAAAAGGTAAAATAGTTACATTGACAGCTGGAATATTTTCAACAGGGTCACTATGAGAGAGAAAAGACACACAGCATATGATCGCTCTCTGGGTCTAGAGCCATATACCAGCCAACATCCTTGGCTGCTCAAAGTTCTGGTTTTAATGCCTTCTCATTTTATAATAATGTGGTTACAAATGAGCTTCTTATAGAAGATCTTTGTGTTTAATGTTAAGATTAAGCAGCTAATGTTTTCAGAGATGAAAACTGAGTCAGATCATGGCTTATGTATACAGACACCATTTTGCTTTCCAAGAACTAGCTTGTTTCCAAGAACTAGAAATTTCCCTCATGTAGTTGCCTTGTGTTTCAGTCAGTGAAGCATTTCTGTTTGTTGTCTCTTTTGTTTATAGCTACTAAATCTATAGGAATAATGTCTTATGCCATGCATCGTTAATGCTAAAATTTATGATTTTAAGTTTCACTTCCTCATGTATTGGCATGGCCAAAGCGTATATCTCACAATGGTCCCCCTGCTTCTGCTGAGCCTGCCATCCTTGGGAGTAGCCACACCTCACAAATCAGACACAATCAGTCATTTGAACCACATGACATCCATCCAATACTAGTGATGAACAAATATATAAAATGATAACATAGTCCTATTTTTCATCATTCAGTTTACAAAAGTCATAGCTTTAGGGCAAGACATTCCCCATTTCATTTTACAGGTGAGAAAATGGAGATCCAGGGACTTGTCCCAGGTCACAAGATGGTAAGTACCAGAGTGAGATTTGAAGTTAGGTCCTTTTCCTCAAGAGTCAGGGTTCTTTCTCCTATGCCATTATGTTCATGTGACATAAATGGCTTTTTACTATTAAACTGATGCTTCGAGACCTCGATGAGTCAGCAACACTAAATGGAGTATTCTTTCCATTGGTGTAGGTCCAACAAATTCATGGCTTCATTCCTACACAGTTCTCATCATGTTTTATGATACCTCTACTGAGGACCTCACCAATATGATGGAGACTTCCCTCTAGAGTAAGGGTTCTTCACAACTATTGTGTCACAGACTCCTTGGCTAATCTGATATAACCTATGAACCCCTTCTCAGAATTGCATTTTAAAATCATTGAAGGAAGTATCAAATTCCATTTAGAATTTAGTGAAAGTAAAGATGCATTTGTTTGTCATCCAAGTTCACAGATCCCCTGAACTCTTTCCAGAAACCCTTTGGAGATCCAGGGGCCTCTGGGTTAAGAACCTCTGCTCTAGGAAGCTGGATGTATTTTGGGTACCAGTGTACCACTCAAGCTATCTGTCATCTCTTATTTTAGCTAATGGACCCTCTCCCTTGATTTGCTGATCATAACTGTCCTTCCTGATAAGTCACATCTCTGAGCAGAGCCCACCATTGGAAAACTTCTGCATCCTGGGGTTGGGTCATCCACAGCTGTGGTATCTCAGGAATAAGGAAATTCCATGATTCACAGCCACAGAATAACACTAGAGAAGTGCTGATATCCAAACAATGCAGAGATTTGTCTTTGCTTCAATAAGCTACTTGGACTTCATAAAAAAAAGCACAGTTTCTGGTGAAACCAAAAGCAACCAAGAAAATGTGACTCCCCATCATGTGTGGCTCCCTTCCACTTTTAGTGCCCACCCCTCACAGAATGATAGAAAAAGGAGCTGGGGGAGCAAAGCATCCAACTTTTGCAAATTGATGCCTTATCTATTATCCCAGAAACAAATGGCAGGTGTGAGGACCAGCTTCCATTCTGCTCCGCAGAGCCCAAATCCATCCTGTCGATATATCCTGCTGTCACTGAGACCTGCCAGTCATTCTGTATTGGGCTTGGCACATTTTTCACTAATGATAATGAAATTAAGTAATGAGGACTTGAATTGGTGGCTTACCTGAGGCAAGGCCTACTGATTAGCAGGTTGTTCTGGTGAGAGGGCGGCAGTCACACTATCTTCTGACAGGCAAGGTGGTTGGCTCCCTTAACTGCGAGACTTTTTGAGGGTATTGCCATTCAGATTGGGAAGACATCTCTGTGGGGAGCCTTCAGAGGCAAGGATGGCATTATTTCAAAGACCTCACAGTTCTGAATATTAGGGAACTTCATGAAATATCAATCTATTTGAATCTTCACCACTTCTGAAAACATTAACCAGAGTATTGTCTGTTGCAGTTTGGGAATTAGTATCTAACAAGGCAACAAAAATATAAAGTCTGCTGCCATAGGGAGAGGACAATCATAAATTTGATGCCATAAGCCCAGAGGATCACAGGAAGAACATCAGGAGAAAAGGGGGTTAATCAGTAGGCAATGTTCCCCAAGGAAAGACTCAAGAGTAAAAACTCATGGTCTCAGATGTCTAAATTCTATTGCCCAACAATAACTAAAAAAAAAAGAAAAAGAAAAGAACATGAGTGGGGGCTGGTAATGAAAAATGTAGGGAGGCCAATTGACTATTCCAGATATCACTAACACTTAATGGGATGGGATTTATACCTACAATGTTAGATATTGGATATGTTGGATAGAACAGACTTGAGAAAAGAGAGGTGGAGTAACACAGTATAATAAATTGGAAAGTGGAAGGGAACCTCCTTGAACAGGGAACCAAGTCCACACAGGTTAAGTCCATTGTCCAGGCTCATACAGCTAGTATGCATGTTGCCTAGAATATAAAAGATTTGGCGTGGCTGTGTTAGGTGGCTTTCCTGTGAAAGAGAGATTATATCGGCTCTGTTTGGCCTTAAAGGGAAGAAGGCAGAGCAAAAGGTAGGAAGAAGCCAAATTTTGGCTTGCCATTTGGAAAATGCTTTCCATGGAGTTGGAATTTCAGCTAGAGCAGGACAGGGGAGAATCTGGGAAACATAGCGAAATGGAAACAAATACTCTCAGATGTTCCACTGGCCTTGTCCAGTGTCCCTGATTGTTTCCATGAGCATTTCAGACAACAAGCTTTAGGACTGCTCTTAAGTTATCTAACTGCCTCTTCCTCAACTTGTACAAAATCCACATGCTCAGGATGAGTGAAAACAGAGAGCAGGACATCAATGGGGGTAATTGACAGGGCTTCTGTATTTACAAGATTTCAGGACTCCTTTCCAATGGTGACACAGAGTTGGAGGAGAAGAGGGAGAATGGGGAGGGGGAGGAGGTCCACCAGAGCCAGGGGAATTCCAGATGACAGCATGACCCAATCTCTTGCTTGTCCCCTTCTGCCAAGCTCCACCCCCTTCTCCTCATGCACAGCTGTGGGCTTCATTAAATAGTGATGCTCACAAATCACAGCAGTGTTAAAATGTCGTGCAGGGGGAATTCCAGCCTACTGCACACTGCCAAGTTCCTAGAGTTTTAACAGCACATTCACCAAACTGCTTCCCCTCCCCTCCAAAAACTATAAATACCTTCGATATCAACACTTTTGTTTTCCAACATACTATGGATTTGTCCTTTTCAATGGCTAAGATAATTGCTTGAATGTGAGTATAGATGATGTAGGAAAATGGGACCATGGGCTGGGGTAATGTCATGGTGAAGAAAAGCAGGGTGGGGAATTAGTGTCTCGTCCTTGGCTCCACTGCTGCCCTGCTTATCCCCCATAAAGCCTGGCTTTTCCATCTGCATCTTGGTCTTAACTTGGAGCATCCATCACGCTCACACGAATCCTGTCCAGTGCCCACACATGCAGGATCCTGAAGACAGCAGGAACTTAATCTGTATTTGTCAAATAAAATTGAATTGAGGTTTGTGACTGAGAACCAAGGTGTCTGCTTCCTGGAAGAGGAGGTTCATAGATCAGAATCTCAGAGTCGGGATTTGTGAACTGAAGAAAATACAACTGTGCTTTAAGAAAGAAGCACCATGATGACCATTCTCTGTGGCCGAAAACACGAATGGAACCCATGCAAAGCAGGGGAAAGCCAAGCCGGAAATTCAGAACACCCAGTGGTGACAACAAAAATCACAGCGGCAACATGACACATCTAGTGGAAAGACAAATCACAGAGTTCTTAAGAAAGAAGGCTGCAAAGGTAGAAAGAACGAGCAGAGACCCAAAGAGGAGACACAAGCACCCTCTCCTCCCTCCCTCACAGAGGGGATGGGCAGCAGGCTCCAAACACTGCATTGTTTGACTGCCCCCCCACGAACACTCCGTGTGCTCGCTGGTCTCACTGATGCTGTCATCTCCTCTTATTTTTCATCCGTTCATTTATGTCCGTTTGTGTGCTTGTTTATTAATTGTTAATTATTTTTTAAATTTTTGCTTTTCCACATTCACTTCCACAGGTTTGATTTTTTCCCTCTCCCCAAGGCAGTGCACCATCGGATACAGTCTTTACCTATTCACATTTTTATTTAACATATTTTTATATTAGTCAAGTCATATAGAAGAATTAGAACATATGCGAGGAAGCATGAGAAAGGAAAAACAAAACCATACAAGACAAAAAAGATCAAACAGTGTGCTTCGATCTGCATTCAGACTCCATAGCTCTTTCTCCAGATGTGGACGGCATTGTCCATCATGAGACTTGGAATTGTTTTAAGTCTTTGAGAAGAGCTAAAAGTCTATCAACTTCAGTCATTGTACCATGTGCCTGTTACTGTGTACAGTGTTCTCTTGCTCCTGCTCATTTCACTCAGCATCAGTTCATATAAGTCTTTCCAAGTTTTTCTAACGTCTGACTGATCATCATTTCTTATAGCACAGCAGTATTCCATTACATTCATACATCACAATTTGTTCAGCCATTCCCCAATTGATGAATATCCCCTCAGTTTCCAGTTTTTGGCCACCACAAAAAGAGCTGCCATAAATATTTTCGTATGCGTGGGTGGGTCCTTTCCCTATTTTTATGATCTCTTTGGGACACAGCCCTAGAAGTGGTGTTGCAGGGTGAAAGATATGCATATTTTTATAACCCATTGTGCAGAGTTCTAAATTGCTCTCCAGAATGGTTGGATCAATTAACAATTCCACCAACAATGCATTAGTGTTCCAATTTCCCCACATCTTCTCCAACATTTATAATTTCCCTATCTTGTTAGGTTAGCCAATCTGATAGGTGTGATATGATACCTCAGGGTTGATTTGATTTACATCTCTCTAATTAATAGTGATTTAGAGCATTTTTTCATATGACTGTAAATAGCTTTCATATCTTCCTCTGAAAAATGCCTGTTCATATCATTTGACCATTTATCAATTAGGGGATGATTTGTATTCTTGTAAATTTGACTCAATTCTTCTAAAATATATAATTTTAGAAAAGAGGTTTTTATCAGAGATAGATTCCTTTGTCTCTATATTTTCACACATTTATTTATTTATATGTTTGCGTACTTGTTTGTTAATTGTTTTTAAAAAATGAATGAATATATGGGATACATCCTTTACTTAAGATGATGGATGGGGGAGGAATGCAGGGGAAATTTTAGATTATGTAAATTTAATATAATTTAATATATAGTATAGTATTTTAGACTATATAAAAACAAAGATGTCAATTAAAAAATATCTTAGAATTGGTAGGGCCCTTTCCAAGGCCAGCTAATCCAATGTGAACCTGCCAAGGAAGCTTGTTGAGTCATGTGACAATTGCACCCCAATGAGAGGCCCAGGGCTTTATTTAGAGGAGCTGAAGTTGCACCACATGTATCCTCTCCAGAGGGATGTTTACACACACACACACACACACACACACGCATGGACACACGCACACATGCATGCACGCACACTCTTTTCATTTTTCCCCTACTTAATTTCATCTAATTTGGTCAATTATTTTAGCTCATTGAGATCAGTAGGATTCAACATATTCCATCAGGTATTTTCCCCCAGCTTTGTGTCATTGATGAATTTCATAAGTTTGCAAACCACACCTTAATTCATTAAAAAGGCTCAGATACCTCTTTTCACTCCTTTGAAGACATGGAGGGAGGGAGAAAGACCAACTCGTACGAGATCATTATACAGATTTTCAAGTTTTTTTCTGTATGTTGATTCATTTGTTGATGTATTTCTTTAAAAAATTGAGTATAGCATTATGCAGAGTATGAGGAAGGAGGAAAGAAGTAGTAGGGAAAAGCTAAGCAATCTAATAAAAAATAATAAAATCTCTTTTAAAACATTTGTGTATAAGCATAATAATAACGATAGTGACAGTAATAATAGGGAAAGGGAAGACAACGCACATCTATTAAACACCACTGTGTTCCAGACACGTGTGCTGAACATCACATTAAACACTGTCGAAATCTTGTCCCATCTGATCCTCACAACATCCCTGTGAGGGATGTCCTAGTGTAGTCACCATTTCAAAGCTGAGGAAACAGAGATTGCCGGGAGTCACACACCACTAAGTGTCCGAGGCTTCATTTGTCTGAAGGTCTTCCTCACTCTAGGTCCAACACACAATCCACTGCACCACATGTCTGATGATGATGATGATGGTGATGATGGTGAAGATGATGATGATGATGATGATGATGATGATGATGATGATGATAAGAATAATGACATTCTTAGTTAAACTCAAACTGATTAGTTGAGTCAACAAAGCATGCTACTACATCTCCACTCAAGACTGATGACTTGCCCGAAAGGGTTGGAAATTGTCTTCCTAATTCTATAGCCCATAAGCTCTCACTCCTCTGCTTTCTTCAGTAATTATCAGTCAATATCAATTAGTTCCCAAACTACTTAACTTTTAGAAAACATTGCTTACTAAGATAATATAATAAGAATGTTTATTATGAATTATTGCTTATCCTCCCCCCAAGACAATGCATGGCCCATTGTCCTACAAGGACATGCAGAATCCAGGGGGTAAGTAGGTCCAAACATCAGCCCACACGGCATTTGGGTAACTCACAGTGCCTCAAAGTCTTCTTGCAGGAGTCCTCTGAATGTTTTCCTTCAACAGTTATCATTTTCTGCTTGTGTCTGTGGAGAGCCTTGAGTCTGCATCCAACGAGTACCTGGCTCCCAAAGTATACACAGTCATTGGCTATCCTGAGGATGCTGCTCTGGTCTGAATGAAAAGATGAGAAGTCTCAAATTCTCTGGTCTTCCAAGGTTCTCAAAGTCTTCCTTCACCTAAGTCATGGAAGGAAAACTTCCATTTTTTAAAATTTAAAGCACTTTTCTTTCAGTAACAAACCTATAGGGAAAAGAGATCAGAAATAGATAGGTAGATGGATGGATGGATGGATGGATGGATGGATGGATGGATGGATGGATGGATAAGTAGATAGATAGAGGCAAAGAAACCTATACAGACAGATATGTTAGAATATGTGTATATTACAAATAAAATTTGTATCAATCTATCTATATATCTATCCTTATAGTCATGTATATTTGCTAATCCAAACAGCATAGGACAAAATACGTGGTAGAATATAAAGGACATTTTTTTAAAGGCAACAGTAATATTTTCTATAGCAATATGCAAATGTGCAAAGTATATGTAATAGCATGCAAAGTAAACCAGATCACCTAATATGTGTGTAAGAGGAGGTGAGTATATGTATTTGTGCATGTATGTATAATACACGTTTCTATGTGTTTTCATCCATCCACTCATTTGTACATGTGGTCAAAGACTCTAATTCAGATTCCAATTCTAACCTACATACACACACACACACACACACACACAAACACACACACATACACTCCCCATCTCTCATTAGATATAAACCATTCCTTGACAAGAGTATCTGAAGCAAGCATTGATTTAGAAATTAATATCCCATTCTTCAAGACCATCTCCTGAGCCAGTCCTCCAATTCTCCATTGTATCCTGAGTCCTTGCTTCAACTGACAGCTTTCATGAAACCACCCCTTGTACCCTTGCATTGCCCTGTATTTTCCCCAGAGTTTCATAATCTCTATCAGTGCTTTCATTTGTCTTTACATGGCACTAATCATTAGGTCTGACAGATCTCATGAGGCTTTCTGTCATGCCCCAGGTACACATAGGCACTGAGAAGACAGCATGCCTCCTGGTTATTCATATCTGGATGACATGACACCTTATTATTTCTCATCAAGGTGTCACCAACCACCGAAACTCATTCTTTTTTGGGGCAGCAGTGTCTGAAGTCTTCTCTCTTGGCTTCACTTATCTACCCTCGTTACCAGGCCTTGGAACATGCAATGAGATTCCTTTCCAGAGGCCTAGTACTATCTCCATGAGGCAAAACTCTTCTATCACTCAGTTTAGCCCCAAGGATACCATGTTCCTTCTTCCTTTACTTCTCTTTGTCACATCCTTCCACCCAAAAACCTCCTGACAAAGATTAGAATTCTCTCTCCTTCTACCCAAACCTTTCCTCTTTGTTTTACTCTTAAAGCACAGTTTCCATTCTTTCTAGGAATGTCATCCCCTAGCTAACTAGGAGGCCCATGGTTTCCTCCAAGCCTTCCACTCACTCCTGGAAGGATAGCATCATACATAGCATCCATGTGCAGCATTTGATTTGGTGCTGGAAGAGGCCCAAACCCAGAGGAGTCTCTGCAGGTCACTCTCCAGTGTGTAGGGGTTGTAGAGTGAGCCTCTACATTCGCTGAAAACTTTCTTGATCCAACTCCAGCAGCAAAGAAGATGGTGAGTGGGGCCGATATGCTCCTTATCCAGCTCCCACGTGCTTTGGATTCCTTCTTTAAGGTCCCTACTTTGAGGGTTATTCATTTCATGTAACTTGGACATGAGGCGCATTTCCTATGGACATGTCAATTAAATGGGATGTCCTAACTTTTTTGGATCCAAGTGGATAAGAGTTCTGTCAGGGATGATGATTCATTTTTCGTAGGGTTTACTTGGTGAATTCTTGAGGCTATTTTGATTTACATATTCAAATGATCAGTATTTTTCCTCCATTCACTGGTAAAATTGAGTGAGCTGCTGACATGACTCAAATCACTCAGTCATTCCTCAGTAGGCATTTCAGAGGTGCTAGCTTATTTGAAGTCTTTAGTGCCATTGCATATGTCTTGGCACTATCTGAATGGATCAATATGGCCAGGCTCCCTAAAGATCATACTCCTATAGTTTCTGATGATGAAGAACTGCTTCTGAGATGGCACCATGATTGAGTGATTTCAGGAAGAATACATTCATGTTAGAACCACTGAAATATGACAGAGGAGACCTTAAACGTTCTACCAAGTGAGTCATTAATCACAACATCAAGTTTCCTAGTTTTGTTCTTGTGACAAACAGTAAGTTTCTTCATACTAAATTTCTACATTATAGCTTTATTCAGTCTACCAGAAGGAATCGAATCATCTGGTGAATGTCACTATTGGATAGTTGACATTTCTTTGTCCCAACATAGCAGGAACATAAGGTCATTGAATCAGAACTAGAAGGGATCTTAGAGACCATCTGGTCAAATCTGCTCATGTTATAGATGAGAGAAGTAACTTGTCTAAGGTCACATTGTTTGCATTTTTGAGTTGTATGGCGTGGGCCATAAGAGCTCCCTATAAGAACTGTCTTTCTATAGTTATCCAATCCAACAAGCCTTTAATGAGCACCTCATGTGCATGAGATTCTAAGCTAGATGCAAAGACAACATAAAAAACTCCCCCTCCCCTAAGGGGATTATGTTGTAGCAACCTCCGAAAAGGGAGGCACATACTTGATCATTTAAAGAAGGGAAGGGATCAGGAAAACACCTTATAGGAGATGCCTACAAGCTGACCCCTGAAGGGGGCTAAGGATTGTAAGAGGTAGAGACAAGAAGAACACGTATGGGGAATAGTCTTTGTATGGTGAACAGTGTGTACAGTTTCAAATGTAAGAAATGGAACAGCAACAGAAGTCACATCTGAAATATGTGAATGGGAAGTAATATGAAATAACTCAGAAAGACAGATGGGAGCCACAATGGGAAAGGCTGGAAATGCCAGTCTGCAGACTTGCATTCTTAATTGTATGTATGCTCACTGCATATTGCCTTTCTCTCTAGTTCATCTACAAGCCCCTTGAGGGTAGGGACCCTGACTTAGTCAATATCTCCCATAGTCCCTAGCAAAGCACCTAGAACAATACATATGTGACCCAATACCCAGCAGGTACTCAATAAACTCCAGTCCATTGATTGAATAACATCTTTTCTAAAAGGTTCATACTGTTCTCAAAGTTAGACATGTCTCAAGTCTGGGGCTTCACATTCAGTAAACATGGTGAATTTGAAATATTCTCTATTGAGTTTATATTAGGTGAGATTTACTCATATATCCTCCTTCCTTCCTTCCTTCCTTCCTTCCTTCCTTCCTTCCTTCCTTCCTTCCTTCCTTCCTTCCTTCCTTCCTTCCTTCCTCCCTTCTTGTTTAATTGAGTAGAAGGGGTATAGGTGATCAGTCAATAGAATTAGCACCAAACTATTAGACAACAGCGCAGGTGGCTAACCAAACCTAGTAACAGCAGGTAGAACACTAGCCAGTCAGAAAATATAGAGTTCAAATCCTACCTTAGCCAATTATGAATTGTCTGCCATTGGGCAAACCATTTAATCTATCTTAGCCTCAGTTTCCTTATCTATAAAATGGGGATAATAACAACGTCCACCTCACAGAGTTGTTGTGAGAAAATACATGTAAAGCATTTTTCAAACATGAAAATTTTGCATAAATACTAGCTATTATTATGATAAACACAAGATGAACAATAGGAAAGAGTTCCTTACAGAATCAAAAAACACAAAAGTTCATTTTAAATGACAGGAACAAGAGAAAATGGAGCTGAGAGTGAAAGGTGCAGAGGAGCCATATCTGTGTATACATTCTTTCACTTCAGCAGTTTCTGCAGTGTGATGCATAAAAATGAATCAAATATGACTGAAATGAAAGAATGCCAGTTGCCGAGGAAAGCAGAGAAGAATGGTACCTGCTAAATGGGCAGTGAGTTTTAAATTCATCAGTCTCCCCAGAATTTACTTCGGCAGAGGACATGTTTTTTTTTAATTTTGTTTTGTTTTGTTTTTTTTTACAGTTAAACAATTCCTATAAGACCACAAAGAGAATGGGCTATATTTTAAAACATATTTCAACTTATTTGCTAAGAATGATCTTGATTTTTCCCTTCTACTATGGGTTTGTGATCCTTGCACTTGGACCACTCTGAAAAGGAGGTTTTTTTGTGGTATTCCCATGCTGGGGAATTGTCATTGTGCAGGGAAACAGGGGAGGTGAAGAAAGTCAGGATGTCTCCTCCAAGGCCTCAGCCTTGGGTTCACAGCTTTTCTTTCTCTCATAAGGACACAGATCAGTGGACAGTCATCTGGGCATTAGTCCACCAACTATCACTTTTAGGCATCTGTTTGTACTGGGAACTATGCCAACCTCTGGAGATACGAAGGAAGGAAAGCAACGACAGGGCTAGTTCTTATTCTCATGGAGTTCTCAGTCTAATTTCTTGGGCAAAATTTTTCTACCATAATTCATAGAAGCGCTAATCTTTGCTGATAAAGTTACAAATAGATATACAACCGTAGAACAACTCAAGCTTTCTTCCTTAAATGATACTCACCCACTCAGTCCTCATCTTATTCATTCAAAAAGTGATTTATTGCGCACCTAGTATGCGAAAATACCCAATACCCCTCAAAATTGGGAAGCCTCGTTCTTTCTACTTCTATAGTGACAGGAAGGGAATCAACAAAGGAGAGTTTTTAAGAGTAGGGGCCATGTCCTTCACTCAGCACATTGAGGCCTCAGGCTTCTTTGACACTCGGGGGTGATCCCAAGGTCCTGCCCCCATTCTAGGATACTCTTTTCTCCCAGAAGAAATGGGGCCCTTCTTTATTTCCTGATAGAGTCACGTCTTTCGTTTAGCCAGCTTCATTTTTCTCCAAACAAAACAGCACCAAGTTCTAAGAAATAGACTACCTGTGAGGAAAAGAACCTTGGAGGACATCCAGGCCTATTCCATTGTTTTAATTAAGAGGGAGCACCTATGGGTTGATAATATGGTAAAATGCCCATCTGCTAAAGAAAAAAATAAGTTATTGGAAAGGTCCAGAGCTGCTTCCCAGGAGCTAAACAGTCAGAAGAGCTCAAGTTTTTCTCAAAACAAAGAATTCCCAGCTATCGGTGACCACAGGAAAGATTGCTCCAAATCACTAATTACAAGAGGAATTGACATTGAAATAGCTTGTATGTTTCACTTCCAAAGAAGTAAACTGGTAAAAATGACAAAAGATATAAATTATTGACAACTGGTGGGAGAGGTTATGAGAAGATGGGAATTATACTTACATGCATGCAGGTATATGGTAGATAGATACATATATAGATACAGAGAGAGAGAGAGAGAGAGAGAGAGAGAGAGCATTGTTGATAGGTTCAACCATAATGGGAAGAAAATGGATTTATGTAAGAAAAGTCCCCTAAAGGGTTCCTTCCCTTTGACCAAGCAATTTTATTTCTGGGCACATATCTCAAGAAGATCAAAGATAGATAGGGTCTCATACCCACGCACACACACATGTGTGTGCGTATGTATGTTGTATGAATGTATATGTGTATGTATACATATATATGCATGTAGTATGTGCATATATGTGCATACACATATATACACATATACATACATACATACATATATACTCACACACACTTTTTTTATGGTAGCCAAAAAGGTCAGTTGGAAGCAAAGTCAACCCCTCCATTTGGGGGAATGAATGAACAGTGAGAGTAAGACAGCAACAGAAAATTCTTCCAGCATATGTAACGCTGAATGTGAAGAATATAAGAAACGTGGGGAGATTTAGATGAACAGACAGAAAATGAAGTAAACAGACAGAAAAACAAAATCCACAGTGACTAAAATAATGGAAATGAAAAGTCAGACTTCCATGAGTGCTCTATAAATGAGCTGTATGCTAATGTCAGCGCCAGAGAAAAGCTGACGAAATGTAGCTCCCCCTCCTCCCGAATGAAATGGGTGAAATGGGGCCTGGAGACCCCAAGCATCATAGACCCACAGATCAACGACTCTGTATGTAAATTTTCATTCGTCATTTGTCTTTCTTACAACAAAGGAAAGCTGAAAAGAAGGGAAAGGACATTATCCAAAAATGACTATGATATAAAAAATAAAGCCATCAACAAAATGGTAATTACCAGAGAAAAGAAAAAAAAGATGCAATTAGATAATGGTACTTTGCAAACCCAAATTAAACTGCTAATGAGAAAGTAGCCTACAAGTTGGCTGGCTTCTTCTAATAGCTCTGGGATAAATAAGAGCTGCATTTTTTTTTTTTCTGAAAGACTTGTTAGTCCACATATTAGATGTAACAGAATAGGGTTTTCTTAGTTATTAGACTTTTATTCTAAATTCTAAATTATTGGGGAATTTTTCTGTTTTTTTCATTTTTATTTTGAACTTGATGAACATTAAATTGAATGGGTTCCATTATTTCTTTTCACGAATAAATTAAACAATCTGTACTTTTCTAAGTTTAGAGAACTCCAGGCCTAGGATCACTTCATCAGCCCAGACACCAGCCTCTTCATGTTTAGGTAGCTATGACCTAGGGAGCTGCCTGAGCCGCAGAGCTAGTTACTTCCAAAAGTGAGTTTCTCTGACTACCAGCCCCAAGTGTTACCCACTGTGACAAGGTGCCTCTGTTTCAAAAAAATATTGACTATAAGGAGGAGAATCTTAAATGAAATAGTTCTTTCACGTAGAGGCAGATTGATAATACACTGAAGTCTTCTTTTTCCATATGTATATGTTTCTACTTTTTGTTTCTATTTTTAAAATGCGGTAACATCATGCCCCAAGTTCTGGGGAGATATTTAATGAAGGGATTTTGCAGTGAAGGTCATCTCTCCATCCTCCATGACTTCCTCCAGCACATGAGTGTTAAACTGCGGGAGATGAGTTGGGGAAGAGGAGCATGACATTTCAAAGTTATGTCATTAAAAAAAGACAGAAGACATAAGCAAGCTGTATGTGGGGATAATCCCTAAGCTGTGCCAGTGGGCAAAGTAAAGAGATGGGATGAGGGTAGCCAGGTATTAAGGGGCAAGGTAAGGGGTTATAAGGATCACAGTTTTAGCATTGGGAGACACAGAAGCAACCATCTCAACCAAACCACTCATTTTATTGATGAGGAAAATGAGGCCCAGAGAAGCTGGATCACACAGGTGTTTAGTGTTAAGGTGGGAGGGGGTCATGATGAAGGTGATGGACGTCAGAAGCATCTGTGGTTGGTTGGTAGAAGAGTCTTGCTTATCTCCTACATCAGAAGATAAAAGGGCATATGTAGGTTCATCTAGGTAAGAAAGGCTCAATGTGTAACCATGGGAGCAGCTGAGGAAAAATGGAGAAAGGGAGTACACTGCCTTACAAAAAGTGGGCTTCTGAGCAGGCCTGAATCACAAACCTGGGGTGAGTGGGATGTGGTTGATGTGATCTAAGTCAAACCCTTTGGCTCAGTAAGGCTCCATTTGACTTTGAGCTGAGTGAGATTGAGGAAAGGCAAGTGTTCTCAGGCAGAAGAAATCATCCTTCTGTGTAAGAATTATGTTTGCACAGGAAAGAACCAGGGAAACCCTTCAGGGCACTGGGGCCTCTTCAGGGCAATGAAGGGGCATGGGGGGGGGGGTTCCCAGAGAGCACTGTGTTCTCCTGGGCACTCATAATTAGACCTGATGAGGGTAATGATGATAATCACCCTGTAATGGCTTCACCTGAAACTCCAGCCACTGCCCAGCCCTAGTCTATCTCTACCCCCACCAAGGACAGGCTTCCTTGAATGGCTTGATTTAGCCAGTGATGGCATCTGGGGAGAGATCTGGAATGCTTGTAACGCACACTAAAAAGTAACCAGGAAAGGATGTGGTCTGCCTCTGCCAGGGGCTAGGGGCCTTCTGAAGGTCAACATCATCTTTCTGTGGCTAAGAGACTGTGGACCCATTTCAATGGCTTCTCCATTTCCTTGGACTCACCTAGACATCTGAAATGTTTTCTGTGGCCCTTGACCTGTAGGAGAGCTCCTCTTGGTAACAATGTTTGGAGGATGAGCCAGAAGGATCTCGTTGTATCAGCATCCTTTGTGTAACCCAATCACTGCCTGCTTAATGACTCCCTGGAAAAGAGAGGGAGGGAGGCAGAAATAAAGGAAGGACTTCAGGCAGGGTAGAGAGGAAGGAAGGAAGGAAGGAAGGAAGGAAGGAAGGAAGGAAGGAAGGAAGGAAGGAAGGAAGGGAGAGAGGAAGGAAGGGAGAGAAGAAGGAAGGGAGAGAGGAAGGAAGGGAGGGAGGGAGAGAGGAAAGATAAGAGGGGAAGGAAGGAAGGAGCTAACAGAATAAGCAAATGGAGAAGAGGGAAGGGAAAGGAAGGAATCAAGGAGATTATGGTTTGGGTTTTGTGTTAATTGAATAGGGATTTTTTTTTTCTATTAAAGCAAAAACAAAATCCTCTTGCTTTTGAAAAATAAGGAATCTTTACTTTTGGAAGGCATAAGAATCAGGAACTTTCTACATCTCATTTATTGTACAAAGTTGATGACCACAACTTGAAATTCCTCATGTCTAGGATCCAACCTGAAACGAGGCCCCATCGTCTCAGTCTCAGCTCTGTTCTCTGCCTTAGATAACTGAGGTATTAATCAGTAATCAACAGATGTTTATTAAGCACCTACTTTGTTCTGGTCACTGTGCTGAGCACAATGTGTTTGTCATCTCTAATACAATCCCCTAAAAAATCTGAATGATTTACAAGAGGGCTCCATCCCCACCCTGGTCTGTGAGTCTATGTGGAGCTCTTGGAACGTAACCCAGCAGAGTTGTGGATTGAGGACTCCTGAGCTTCACTCAGTCATTCTCTGCTCCACTCCAGCTGCTAGAATGGGCCCATCTCCTGGTCTCTGGGCACTGGATTCTTTTCTCAAATGAAAGACTCTACGCAGCTGAGCCTAAGATCTTTTTAATGATGTTTGACTCTGTCCTACCTTATCAGGTGTATAGAGTGAGGGTAGGAGGCGACTATCTTCCTTTTACATTTATGGCAGATTAGAAATAGACAAGGGTGAACACAGAGAGAAGTACACAGAGAGAGAGCCCTGGCCCCACTCTCCTGGGCACTCTGGCCTCTCCAGTGGGGTCTGCCCTCAGTGGCTGGGTGTAACTTTGACTGTCCACTTATTGTCTTGGGGCCTCGGTCTTCTCCCATGTCAAAGAAGCAGACTTCTCTCACTTATTTTAAATTGTACATTTCTTGAATATTAGCTGGTTTTGGATTTGGGGGATCAGACTTTCAAGCATTTATGTGACAAACTAAAGGCTGGTTTTATTTTTCATAAGTAGATCAGTCTCTCTTGCAGACCTTCCAAATGAATAAGCAGAGGTGGGAGTCAGTTCACCTTTCTTCCTTTCTTTGAGACCCCACTCCAAATGTCTCAGCTCTCATAAAGAAGTCATCCCTCCCTGAGCCAGTCTGGCTCAATCCCTCCCCCTGAAACCTGCCAACTCAGAACTAAGAAGTACCTGAGGGATAAAGAATCATTGAAAGGTAAAACAAGAAGGGCATGTTGAGATGCTAGGGTGATCAATGAGGGTGAAAGGGGCTCCGTATAGTTCTAGACTCTCCTTTTACAGATGAAGAAACTGAGGCCCAGAGATGTTAAACAATGTTCCCCAAATCACATGTAACATAAAGTGGTGAAACCAGAGTTTCCTTCCCCTTGTCACTTTCTCCTAGGCTTCTTGGATAATACCCATAATTCTCAGCCTCACAAGTCAGCTAGACCACAATTGTCCACATCCCCATCTCTGACGGGGGCACCTACACACAGGACAGCATTAGACATCCTTGGGGGCTGTCCTTTAAGGTTCCATCATGCACAGCTAATCTTGGGGGGTGGGGGTGTGAAACGACCTCTCAGATCCTCCTCCTCCTCCCCACAACCAGAGCACCCAGTTGTGCCCCTACTCTTTGGGAGTTCCACCACAAGTCTGAAAGCAGGAGGCTGGGCCCAGGCCTAAGGTTTAGGAGAGCAGCACCTGCTCTAGCTGCTCAGACTTACTGAATCACCCTGGATTGCGGCTGGGAGGGCCTTCACCTGGCCTGAGTTAAATTGTTGGATTGGGGGAGGGAAGAAGGTTGCTGCCAGTGGGGGCCTGCCTTCAGTCAGTGAGGCCTTTTAGTGAGTCTCCCGGTTGAGGACTGCACCCCACCACCCCAAGCCTCGGGCTGGGTGAATTGCTGCTGGGGTAAAGCCATCAGGTAAGTGCAAGGTAACCAGTGAAGGGGCCAGACTGGGACCTCCAGCCTTACCAAGTGCTGACAACCCTGAGGGTTGGAGGGAGAAAAGAGTCAGCCATGGTAAGACAGGGTTTGGCAAGGGCCAGTACTGCTGCTGGATATTCCAGGGAGCCCTGGACTTGTAATCTAGAAACTTTCAGGCAGAAACTTTCACTTTCTGGCTTGAGTCCCCTGCGTGTCTGGGTGGGTGTGACAGGTTTGACAAGAGGCCTGAACCAGATTTAATTATTCTAGGAGCCTGATCCCGGGAGTCAGGACATGGCCAAGAGTTGGGAGTTCCCTCCTCTTCCCCTGGCTGGGTAGAGTGCAGAGGGCTAGGCTGGAGTACCAGGGAGTACCTAGGTGCGAGATCATGCATCTGACTCTGCTAGCTATGGGGTTCTGGGCCACTTTTTTATCTTCTCTGTGTCTCAGTTTCCCCCTCTGTGAAATGGGAATGGTCCACTACATAGCTCCTCCCTCTCAGGGCTGCTGTAAGTTTCAGCACTGTGTGCCCAGGTTTGGTGCTGGCGAGGTTTCCTGTTATTATTAGCCAGAATCACAGACAGGCCATAAGGCGTCACCCAGATCTCAAAGTAAAACTGTTTGCCCCATCCTAGACTCTGCCCAGAACCCAGGGCCAGAGGTGTTCCGTGAGAGCTGAATCTGCGAGGCATAGCGCAGCAAAGATTTGGAGAATCCTGAGCTGGAAGGGGCCTGGAAGACCCCCAGGCCCCGCCCTCTCCCACTGGAGAGGAAGAGACAGACCTGCCTGAGGTAGGAAGCTGGCTCCCACCCCTCCTTACAGGTGGGAAGCCTGAGGCCCAGGGAGGGAGGGGCTGACCTCAGATGATTCAGGGAGCAGCAGCAGGGCTGCAGTCTGTCTGCAGGACCTCCCTCCTTTGGCTGCTCCTGAGGAGGGCAGTAACCCCAAGACTGTCCTCCTTTCTGCCAGGTCATGCCCAGATTTCATTCTGGGCTGATGGCCTCTCCCTGGAGTCAATCCTCCCTCAATGCAGAATGGTTCCCTCTGGGGAGACCATCTGTGAAGCCCAGACCTCTCAGAGGAGGGATGGCCATCCCCAGCCTGGGGGTTACAGAAGACAGCACTTTCTACCCTTTTGCTGCAATTCATTTCTGTGAATGACTCTAACAAACCAGAACCCTTTCTAGGGGTTGACTGGGAATTCACAGGATTTGCCTCCAGGCTCTCTGGATCAATCAGGGAGGGAGCCCTGCTCCCATCTTCCATGAATCCAAATTTCTCTCACAGGAGATGGGAAACATTTGTTAAGAGCTTTGAACAAATGGCTCACCTCTCACTTTGTTTTAGTGCCCCACCTCACCTCCACCCCTCCCTCCTGTCTCGATGGTCCAGATGCTCTCTGGGGGAAAGGGAGTGCTGGAAACTGCTCTCCCAGCAGGACCACACCCTCACTGGTTGTGAGGCCTGCACCAGTGTCTTGGCTGCTTCCTTCCCTCTTGTAGGCTCCCTAAAGTTTCATCAGGAGCTCGTTCTCTTCACTCCTTCACACACCTCTAGGGCTGCATGCCAGGGGGAGGTAAACTAAGGTGTACCAGATTGCCTGTCTGTGCATGCATGTTGGACTGGCACCTCAAGTCCTGCAGCAGCTCAGCAGCTCCTCAGAGTCCCTTAGCATGACACAGAGGGCTCAAGCAATCTGCCATGAGCCTGATTAGCTACTTCCCTGCCACTCTGCCCAGGATTTTGCCTGTCCTCTAGCACTGGCCTGGAAGCCATAATGGGCACTCAGACCCATGCCACGCTGGGCCTAAACCACATCCAGCTGGCCACCAGGGAGCTCTGGAAGGATGCTGACAGTGACTGATCTCGCCTTTTTCTATCACCCCCCCCCCCCCATAGGAAGGGAATGGGATAAAAGCCAACCCAGACTCTTCTTTTTAACATCTGAGAGGATCAATTTATAGTTAAATCTAGTTACAGGTTGACTCAGTTTCCTCATCTGTAAAATTAGCTGGAGAAGGAAATGGAAAATCACACCTGCATCTTGGCCAAGAAATGCCAAGTGGGGTCATAAAGCACTGGGCATGACTGAAATGACCAAAGAACTGAATCCACATTAAGAACCAAAGACAATAAAAGCTCATGGACTGGGGGTTACGAATGCTTGATCGGGGTGTCCTGTCCAAGAGGGAGGCAGTGGGGCTGCATGGCTAGCTGGCGGGACCTGGTTTGAGCTCCCAAATACAGATCCCTGCCCCAAGAGTACCCACTTAGTGACTGTTTCAGTCTATTTCCTTGCCTGTAAAATGGGGTGATATTTGTACTTCCTCCATGACAGGGACTTAGTTACCTGGAAGGCATTTTGCACAATCCTAAAAATCCCCTCCACGTATACTTCAGTCCTTTGTGTCCATTTAATGACATTTATTCAGAGATCAGGATCACAGATTTAGAATCAAAATGCACCTGGAAGATAATCTAGTCCAACTGCCTCACTTTAGAGATGTGGAAACTGAGGCACAGGGAGGGGAAGTGACTGTCCCAAGGTCACAGAGAGAGTAAGCCTCTCCTTTCTTCAGGACCCTACAAGGCAGGGGATGTAGTTCTGAATAAACTTACTTTGTTTTGAAGATCATTTACCCCACCATTGGCTGACTTAAAGTGAAGCAAACTGGTTAAGGCTCCAGAACCAGAACTGGTTTAACTATTCCCTCAGTGGTGGGCAGGGAGGACTAATTCTAAGCACCTACTGTGTGCAAAGATGAGTCACTGATGGGGTCACTTCACAGTGTGAGTTTAGCATGAGGGGCACAAAAAGCTGGGTTCACAGGGTGATTGGATGGAAGATCCTTCCTCTTCCACCTGGATCTTCCTGTATTAAGGAAAGTGCATTTATCATTCGGTATTTAGTAAGTGCCCCCTCCATCAGGCACTGTACTAGGGGCTAGTCTTCAAAGATTTCTCCTTGTAGTTCCTCTTCTGTTTGAGATGTTCCCATCTCCTACCAACTTCCCTGGGATCTCGCCCTCCAGCTTGGTCTCCTCCCAGGGCTTCCAGCTACTCCTGACTGGTTCTCCCCTGGGACTTGCGCTAGTCTGCCCATCTTCTCCTCCTTTCCTCTCGTCCTAAGCCTTTGTTAATGCCTCCCACAGAAAAGCTTTCTCTTCTCTGTTCTTTTCCTCAGAACCCAAATTGGAAATCATGATGACATCAGATAAACCAATTCACAGTAAGGTATCCATGGCATCAGAAAATACATTTTAAGTGAAGCTTTAGTTCCCCCAAAGAGATGACTAATGAGGGAAATTTGAGGGCCTGCCTATGGGACAGAGCTTGGCTTTCATTCTGAGCCTCAGTTTACCTTTACAGTAAGGAGGTGGAACAAAGTTCTTCCCCTCTAGCATTGTGCCACTTTTGCCCAAAATACTTTAAAAATGAAGTTAATAGTGATTGGTGCTGACAACATTTTGGTCTTCTCATTTAAACCCATTTTACAGATGTCTCCAAAGGCTCTTACAGGACTCACTTGTGCAAGATCTGGCAAAGCCACAGTTTATACCCAGGTTTTCAGCTTTCCAGTTCAGAGTTCTCTTATGATTATCTTCTCCCCTACCCTTGGTAGAATCCTGAGATTCCCGCAAAGTACAGCTCCGGCATCCCTCTAACCCCCCCCCCCCCCCATGAACACTGTCTCTTACTAAACTATCTTTCATTTTTTAGTGTATCCCTTGTTATTTTTCTCCCCTGCCCCCCATGCCAGCAGAAGGCCAGTTCTTTAAACAGCAGTAGCTTCATTTTTGTTCTCGATTTTAAGCTAACGAGTCATCATTAAATATGTACCACCCAGCAGCCCCAGAGGTACAGAGACGAAACTGCAGCAAGGCCTGCCTTAAAGAAGCTTCCGTTCCACCAGTGAGAGGAAGACCACATGAAATGGTCAGATATTAGAGAGGGGAAGGCCAGTCCTTTGGCCACATCTGGAACAGCACAAGTGGCTGCTGTTTTCTAAGAGGCAGAGAGGATGGTGGCCTTCGTTCAGACTGGGAGTTTGAAAGCCTGAGTGAAGGCAAGGGAACAGGAGATGAGACTTCATAGAATAGGAAAAAAAAAAGTCCAATCTGGTCAGGAAAGAGAGTGTGTGAGGAGTTGTCATGAGAAACCTGAAGATAAGAGGGGTGGCAGCCTCTGTTAGGAAGGGATGCCAGAGCACATAGACACACGTGCTTTAGGAATAAAGATTTAGCAACTGTAGGGGGATGGGAGGGGTGGAGATGGGAATGACTGGATGCAGAGAAAGCCAACTATTAGTCTGCGCTAATAGCGGATGCAAAAGTGGATGAGATATTTATGTAGATGAGAGCCCAAGGGGACGAATGGGAGAAGGGAGGTAGAGGCAGATTCTCCCCTGCCTGTTGCAGGTCTTACGCAACATAGAGACTTAATAAGTGCTTGTCTAATTGCATTTATAATGACAGCAGTAATGGCTGAGCACTTTAGTAAGATGGAAGAGCACTGTTTCTGGAACTTAGCCATCATCGGGCAGCTGGAGTGAGTTAAGAAGAGGGTATTCAACCTTGGACATCCCAAAGCCCCAAATGGTGGTGCTCCCCTTCTCTGTGCCCCCAGTAACCTGGCCTCGTAGGAACAACCTTGTGGACTTGAGCACACAGTAGAAAGCAAGGCCACCAGAAAGAAATCAATTTTTAAAATGTGGATGAAAACAGTTGTAGCTATGGGCTGAACCTTGGAGCCTAACCTCTAATTCCAAGTTCCAATTAAGTCCCAGCCACCCACACATCTCAGTAAATCACATTCTGTTGTTAATGTTGCTTCATGTCCAGAAGGTGAAATAAAGGTGCTTTATTTCTGAGCACGTTTAGAGGGATGGGGCTGTAGCTAGGGGAAGGGAGAAGTAGAGGGTATGGGAATGAGGCTGCCTCCTCTGCTGCCCCCTACTCTTTCACTGACCTGGAGCCTTTGCTAAGCTAGAGGCTTGTGTAAAATAGGTTTTAATAATAGGGTTGGAGCAGCATCAGAAAGAGCTACAGGAGGTTGGCTTTATTTTTAAAGACTAAACAAAGAGGGTGAACCCTAAAGTAGTGTGTGTAGCTTTCTCTGAGGTTAGGGAAGGTCTGATTTGCACCTTCTGGGAAATGGTCTCGCTGAAGGCAGTTGCTACACTCGCTCTCACTAAAGGGCCTCTGGTGATAACTCTGGAATACTATTTGGAGACAGGTCAAAAAGGTTTCTCCCTGAGGTCAGGGTGGGACTAGGTGACCCATGAGATCCCTTCCCACTTTGGGATTCTGGGAACCTGTGACCTGTTCTGCCTGCCTTTGGTGCTGGGAGCAAGGGCAGATTTGGACTTGGCAGAAGGAAGCCCTCCCTAATACTTATAAAGACTGCCCATAGGTGTGAGGGCAGACTTGGGATGAGGCGGGTTCTTCTCTCCTTGATGAAGGGACACTTATTCAGTTGGGAGTGGGGCCAGAGGAACCTGGAGGTTCCATTCTGGGCAGGAAATTTTACAATTCTGTTACGCCTTTATTGTTTTTGATTTCATCAACGTGTAGAATTTGCTGTCTGTCTAGTCCTAAAGAGGTTTTAGGAGCCATGAGAGGTGAGTGTTTGCCCAGGGTCACAAGAGTCCAAGGCCCTCCCCTTCCACTGGATCAGCTTGCCTCTCTCTCCAGGTGCTGTTAAGTGTTTTTAATGGTGGCCTCCAAATGTCATCTGTGACCATTCAACCTCATGGAAACATTGATGCTAATGCCCAGTTATTTTGGATTCTTTCTAAGGTTTGTGGACACTCCTGCCCATTTCTCCTGGAAGGAAAGTTACTACCGCTCCACCATGTCCCAGAGCTCTCAGACAAGCGAATTCCTCAGCCCTGGCGTCTTCCAGCACATTTGGGACTTCTTGGATCAGTAAGTATTAGAACAATAAGACAAGTCATGGGTCAGATTCCCAAGAGGGCTCAGAATATGGCCATTTAGGACAGATCTTAAACATTGGTGCCATCCCCCAGGAGGGATAAGAATTCTGCCTTGTTCTGTGTGACATTATTTTCATGGCCAAAGGACTGTAAACGTTTCAGCAGAGAGAACATGACATCCTTGAGGATGGGTTTTCATTTTGTCTGCATCCCTCACGCCAGCACCTAGGCCCCAGTAAGAGCTTAATACATGGAGCAAAGTCAGTTCACTTTAATGACAAACAATGCTTCATTTTGCAATTTGAAGTCTCCCATCCATCAGTGTAGATGACAACCCTGTGTCATTTAGTGGCTGCTGTTTGAAAGGGGGTGTAACCCAAAGTTTTGCAGGCTAAGATGCCCACATGCCTGTTCATCCTTGGCCAGACTAGTGGTCAGGTAACAGATGCACTGGCCATCCCTTCTTCAGCTTGGTCCAGGGCCTGCTGGGGTCACATGGGAGCCACAGAGAAGCATCAATACAGAAGACCAGGAGAGGGTTCCAGAGGGATGGAGTCATGTTTCAGATGCTGAATATCACTGCTTTCAAATGTTTAGACTCCCTGTCCCTCTTCAGGTCCTCTTCTGGGAGATCAGCAAAGTCTCTTGTCCTCACTTTCCAGGAGCAAATAATGCAACATGAGATAAGACCAAGTGGAAAAGAGAAAATGGTGGGCACATCAAGTCTTAATGAGCTCTTAGAGTATCCCCTAATGCATAGTGTCTCATCTGCAACCTGGCATGTTCTGACCCCTACTCCACCTCCCCATTTCCAATCCTCCTCAGTTAACTTCTATATACTCACTCAGACATGCTTCCCCTACCTCACTGTTAAGAATAGAACAAAAGATAAGAACAGAAGGCTGACCTCCCAAGGTTGATCTCTGTGGATAGGCTGTCACTCACATTACCATGGGGTGTAATTAGGAGGATCTCTAGAAGGTCTCCCCCACTCTAATGCCTGTAAGTCCCTTCTCATTCTTGCGTATGAAATTAGATAAGAAATTCATTGCTCTGACTTAAAGTTTCTTATCTCAGGTGAAAATAAAATTATACCTGGAATTATTAAAATACCATACAAATAAACACATGCACACTTCCCTTGGTAGGAAAGGGATTCTCCACAGGGCAGATTTTAGTAGGAGGAGTGAGGGGACTGAGCACCTGAGGGCAGTGAGTATACTCATAGATAGGGTTGGCAAAATGTGCCCAAAGGGGAGGTAATGGGTACTTCCTGGAAATTCCCAATTTGCAAACTCACAGGGCCACTGCCTGTAGCTGGGTAGACAATGGAAAATTCATGGCCTGTGTTTATGATTACAATTCTGTTGAGGGAGCTGGCCTCTTCTTCTTAGTCATGAGATCTCCCCACAGATGAGCTCACTTTCCTTGTATCAAATGGAAAGCATGCGAAATCCAAACATTCCTCTGACGAAGGATTATCAACAAGGTAGAGACCTTTACTTAAATAGTAGGCTCATTAGCAGAGAACTAAAATGAAATGCAATTCATTCAATTTTACACTTCCCTGTTATGGCTATCAATGAGAACTTGACCACAACCTGCGGTGGTAAAGGAGGTTTGACCTCTACCCCTCTGTATTATGTTACTGACTGAGGTGACTCTATCGGCAATATTGGGAACATCTGCAAACCATGATGAAAGTCCCCAGTTTCAGGTTGAACAGTGGTAGTCTGGGGTTTTTCCCATGATACTGGCTTTCATCTCTGGACTTCTGATTTTATAGCACATTGAGTCAGAGTGAAAATCGCTTCACCAACTTTTATCTTTTAAGATCTAGAAAACAATGTGATGAGGAAGAAATGTTATATTAAAAGAACAGGCTACCATATAAAGCTTGGTGATCTGTAGCTGGAAAGGATCTTAGACATCCAGGCCAATTCTAACCCCATTTTACAGAAAAGAAAAATGAGGCCCAGATGGTTGGGGGGCAGGTATGACTTGGCTAAGGGCCCAGAATGGATAAGGCTTCCTTCTGCAGGAGCGCCCTGTCCCCTCCAACACGCCTTGCTCTTGAGGTAAGCTCCTTCAGAAAAGAGACTTCTCTTGATCCTTTTCCTGAGCAGAGCATATTGAATGGCAGAAACAATTTGCAGGTGAGAAGGAGATTGAAGTGGGACATCCAGGATCAGTTGTGCATTTGGGCAGGTGGGAGTCTTGTCAGAAGCACAGTTTCATTTTTTTTTTAAGATAATGGAGGCTTCCTTGTCTTTACCATGACCACCTTCCTTCTCATCATCTCCAGATGTGAGGAGATACAGGCCCTCAAAGCCCAGAGGTCAGGGAAACCCCTTATTATAATGAAACTAGATGTAGCATGGTGGAGGGGACAAAGAGCTAAGATCAGGGACAGGAAGACCTAGGTTCGAGGGTCACTCTGACCCTGAGTGGCTATGGAAGTGTGACGACATAATTTCACCTGTCAGTCCTCTCTGCAACTTCCTAAGATTATAAGCTGCAGAGAAGAGATGGATACATCTCCTCCACCTGGGAGTTTCCTATACATGGGAAAGCACAAGACCAATCCACATCCTATTGGCGAGAGAGGGAAAGACCTTAGAAAATAATAATGGGCTACAGGCTGGCAAATGGCACAGTGGCTCCTGCTTGTGGTGATGCCTGCTGGTAGAAGGCATTATCATCAAAGCCATGGTTCAGGTGAAGGACATCAAGGCAATAGGCTGCTTAGCCCAGGTCTACTCACCCAAAGGGCAAAGAGAACTGAGCAATGGAGAAGGTACAAAGTTAACAATTGCAGGTGCTCTTTTCTCAGGGCAGATCACGACCCATGTGTCTGTCCATTCTGTGGGATTCTTTTGCCCAAACCACTTCTGCCATGTCTCCCCACAGGTCACAACGGAGTCAAGGTCTTCCTTTCAATTCTGTCCATCTCTTGTCCCACACTTTAAAAGACACCATGACTAGCAAGAGCCTCCATTTCCTGGGCAACATCCCCTGAGTGTCAGCCATCATTGGGGATGTGCTGATGTCTAGACCTGTCATTGCCCATTGGGCTGGTAAAGACTGACAGCTACCACTTTGCAGCCAATAATGGGCATATTGAAGATCTTCTCTGCACTCTCTTTGGGACAGCTCATGCTGGGAGGTAGATTTTCCTGACATTACATCTAAAATTTGTGTGTTTAAATTTTCAGGCCTTGGCCTTCCGGGATCAGTCAGAACAAAAGGAATCCCTCTTCCCCCACACACAGCTACCATGACATGGGAGAGAAGACTTCTCTTCTCCTCATTAAACTCCTTCCATTCCTTTTACCCATCCTTAGATGGCACACCCAAGAGACTAGTGTATAGCAAAGCTAGAAATGAAATTCAAGTTGTTTGCCAGATCTTAAAGCTTAGGTTTGGGCAGCTAGTGGGCACTGCAGTGGACAGAACAGTATGCTGGGAGTCAGGAAAACCAGAGTTCAAATCCAGCCTCAGTCACTTCCTAGCTGGGTGACCATGGGCAAGTCCCTTCACCCTATTTGCCTCAGTTTCCTCTCCTGCAAAATGAGCTGAAAAAGGAAATGACAAACCACGCCATTATCTTCACCAGGAAAACTCCAAATGGGGTCAGACTGAAAATGACTGAACAACAACAAAAGAAGTTTAGGAATTCCTAAGGAAGAGAACTTGAGTTCTTCCTCCAGGATCATTTGGCTCCTCACCTGTCTCCCTACCTTCTCCAACCCTTGGGGAAGTCCAGATATGTCTGAAGTCCTTGAGTGAGCCATCCTATTGATTCCTTTCTCTTATACTTCCTGCTCATCTGTTTTTTGCTCTCCATGTTCCAGCACGATGAAGACCCACATCTCTTCTTTTTGACTGTCCCCAGTCATAACCTCAGGGATCCCTCTGATGACTTAGCCTGTCCGGTCTCCAAATCCGGGTGTCTTGGCATGTCCAAGTAACCCCACCCAGCCTCACCCTTCTGTTCCATGGAATTTTCTATTTTTGTCCCAAGTCTCGGTAGAGACCCATTATTATTTCTTATAGGCAGAATTTGGGCTGCCCAGAACTGTAGGTCTCATCTATAACAGCATTCCTCAGGCGTTCCTTTTCCCCTGCCATGGGGTTCCATGTTGAATTCTGCTTTGGCAGAAGTTCTTGATGAAGTCAAGCAAAAGGTATTTTCCCTCTTAACCCTCTTGTCTCTTTAAGTCAAATTAGTCTTGTTCCTACAGAGAAGAAAGGGAAGAGGAGGGAAGGCATATTTTGTGTAATTAATGATTCTGCCTTTAGTTGGCATCTCAAATTCAAAAAACTGTCATCAAAATAGATTCAGTTCAACAGGAAGCAGAGTGGAGAGACTGGATATTTGTGGACAGAAAATCAGGGTGAAATTGTCTCAGAATCTAATTGGAGAAAAACCTCAATCGGCAGTTCTTCCAACCCTACTTGGCCAAGAATCCCCTTGTCTGTATCCCCAATAAATGGCAAGCCAGCCTTTGCCTGAAGACCCCCTACGGAGAAAGAAGGAAACCCTCTATTACCTGAAGGCAATCCATCCCACTTCACACCTACTCTGAACATTCAGAAGCCTTGCTTCGCACCAAATCTAAATGTTCCTCTTTGTCCAGGAGCCTCTGTTGGCTCATCTGTAAAAGGGACAGGAGACAAGTCTAGTGGACTTGCTGCAGATTGATAAACCTATAAACATACACAGGTAGGGGGAGAGGTCACTGTCCTCTATGGGTCTCAGTTTCCTCCATTGAAAAATGAGAAGACTTGATAAATAACTTCTCAAGTCCCTGCAGTTTCAAAATCAATCATCTATTTCTCCCCTTTCTGGACTAATTTTCTTCCTTGGTAAAAAGAAGAGGTGTTAGTCTATAATGTCCCTTACAGTTCTGTGCTTCTGAGCTTGTCATTCCACTGGCAGCCTTAGGAAAGGAAAGAATTTCAAAGTCTTTTTCTCCTAATAACTCTGGGTGGTAGATAGCACATCTTGTTCTACCTGTTTTACAGGTGAGGAAACTGAGGCTCAGGTAAGATAGTTGGTTTGTCCTATGACCACACAGCCAGTCAGTGGTGGAGCCAGGCCTTGGCCCTAGATAGCCAGGCACTTAATAATTACTATCTCATCCAACCTTGTGAGGTAGGTGCTAATGTTATCCTCATTTTACAGATGAGGAAACAAGGCAAACAGAAGTTGATTTGCCTGAAGTGACATAGCTAACAAGTGTCTAAGGTTAAATTTGAACTCAGCTCTTCCTGACCCAGGGCCTGGTGCTCTTATCGACTGTGCCAACTAAATACCTAGAGGTCTTAAAGAACCCCAGAATACATGTAAAAGTGAGGTCATGCCAATAATAATTGCCTCTTTTGGGGGCTACCCTAAATTTTGTTCTTAAGGATCAAATGTGACAATATTGGTCAAGTGTCGTGGGTTCATTTTTTTCTTTCTCTTTGGATTTGACCTGGAAGACATGTCAGCGATTGAGTCTAGCCTCAGTCTCTCTCTCACTAGCCACATGAGCTTGAGAAAATCATCTCACTGCTTTCTTCCTCAGTTTCTTCAACTGGATAATGGAGAAGATGATGCACCCACTTCTCAGGATGGTTGTAAGGATCAAATGAGACAATGTCGGGAGATGCTTATAACACAGTGCTTGGCACATAGTGAATGATACATAAATGTTTATTCCCTACTCTCCTCCCTCTAATCCAAGCCCCTCATTTTAGAAATGAGGAAACTGAGGCCAAGAGATAGAACATGAATCCTAGCCCTACCAAATTAGAGAGTTAGAAGGTACCTGAGAGAACAACTAGTCCATCCCATACTTAAAAGGAACCCCCACATGAAAGGACTGGCCTATTGCTCTAACATCATCAAGATTGAGCAGCAGTAGAAAGCCCCATAGAGGAATCAGATCCATCACCCCTTTACACAAGAGGAAACAGAGGCCCAGAGATAAGACATGACTGACATAAAATCCCATAAGAACTGGAAATAAGACACAGTCCCTTTGACCGAAGTCCAAGACACTTTCCAGCAGGTCACTTGGCTGCAAAAACGATATTCTCGAATGTTCCAGGTTGACAGATTTTATTCCAAGGTCATTTATAACCTCTTTAAGGGTGCTGTTTCTTCTATTTCTTAGTAATCATAGAATTTAGTATTGAGAGCTGAAGAGAACCTTGAAGGTAATAGAATCCAACACCCTCATTTGACAGATGAGGAAACTGAGGCCTAGAGAGGTCATAAGGCTAGTGAGTAGATGAGCTGGCATTTGCACTCAACCCCTGCATTTTACACGGCACCACGTTTTTGCCATGGGTGGGCTTATGTGTGAGTGTACATGACATAAATTATATCTTTTGAGTTGAATTGAGTAGTCGGTATGAGTGATGGAAAAAAGTGGATAAGTTAAGAGGTGGAGGTGTGCAAAGGAAAGAAAGATGAATTTACAGCCATTGGCTTTAAATGCCAATTGTCTCATTTGCTCCTTGGGGGATCTTGGACAAATCATGAGTAGGAGAAATGCGGAGGAGGCTGCCCCTTGAATCACAGGGCTGGAGCAAACCTTCCGTGCCATGTGTTCTAATTATAGGGCCAACATGGTGGCGAGACCTCCAGTAACTCCTGTGACCTCCCATTTCTGTGTCGCATAGCAATGGCTCACCATTAGTACTGGGAATGTCACATGGGACGAGTTTCTAACACTTTCTTAGTTATTTTAAAAATAATACTTTCACTAATCTGATTAAGCTGTTTAACCATGGCCACTGAGGTATGAGTGAGTCAAATAAACACTGAATCCAGAAGGACTGGGAGGGGCTTGTGGGTGGGGACAGATGATGAACAAGTCATGATTGACATGCACTCCTAGCCAAAAGAGCATAAAACACGACACACCTCTTACTGTTATGTATGGGGGTGGGGTGGGGAGGGGACACAATTGTCAGGCACCACCCTGACTGCAGACAGCACCCAACTGGTACATCAAGCCCAAAACTTCCCCTCTGTACCTTTTACCAATTACTCCTAGTTGTACCTAGCAGACCAAAGGAAACCTCTTTTCTACCAGCTTACTAATAGGATCCTGGCCACTCCTAGTCTAGGCATCTGCAATTTAAAATGGAAAGTGCTGATGTTTTCCAAAGTCCTATCCCCTGAAGCGGCTCTAGACCACGTTGAAGTGCTCTGGGACCACTTTCCATTGTTACAGAGCCCACAGAAAAGTGGTCAAGTCATTCAATAAGCATGACTCTGGGCAGAGAGAGTGAGGCTGATGACTCTCTGAAAGTCTGCCTCACTTAAAACAGGAGTCAAGACATCACCCTATGATGTCATTGGTCCAAAAACTCTAAGCAACTACTGTGCTCCAAGCACTGTGTTCAGTATACATAGAAAGGCAAAAGACAGTGCCTGCCCTCTGGGAGCTAACAGACTAAGTTAGGGAGGAGGAAAGGAGATGAGAAGGAGCTTCATCCCATCATCTCAAGCAGTCAAATCCAGAATCACAGGTTGGCATTCCACTCAATGACGCTCGCTACACATTGCATTTCTTCCTAGGGAAGGGTCTTCCATGAATGTAGGATCATTTACCCATCATCAAACATTTCTTAAGCAATGATTATGTGCCAGGCATTGTGCTGGGAAGCAGGATGCTGAGACATTATAAACTTGACGTTTCAAAAGGGGACAATGGTACCACCATTTTGGTTTCCACTTCACTGGGCTTAACCTTCGATTTCTCCTTTACTGCTTTGCTCTGCCAGCTTTCTAAAGAGTTAAAGGAGAAAAAGGACAGTCCTCAAAGGCAGTCCAGGATCCACTCCAAAGCTGTGTGCAGCACTCATTAAAAACTCTCATCTCCCAGCTCTTTTCTGTGGGTAAAGAATGAGAAATCAAAGGGATGCCCATCAATTGAGGAATGACTGAAGAAGTTGCAGAATGTGATTGTAATGGAATAGAATTGTACTGCAAGGAATGATGAGCAGGATGTTCTCAGAAAAACCTGGAAAAACTTGCCTGGGTTGATGCAAAGTGAAATATAGTGGAGACAAAGTACCAACAGTGTTGTAAGATGATCAGCTGTGAATGACTTAGCTGTTCTCAGCAATACAATGACAGCTCTGAAGGACTTAGGATGAACAATGCTATCTGTCCCCAGAGAAAGAACTGATGGTGTCAGAATCCAGACTGAAGTATATGATTTTTTTTTTTTACTTTCTTTATTTTTCTTGAGTTTTTTTTGTCTGTTTTCTTTTACAACATGAGTATTATGGATATGCTTTGCATGACTACACATATATAACCTATATAGGATTGCTTGCTTCTCAGTGGGAGGTGGAGAGGGAAGAAGGAAAAGAATTTGGAACTCTAAGTTTTAAAAACAAATGTTAAAATTGTTTTTACATGTAACTGGGGAAAATTAAATACCAAATAAATAATAGATAACCTACCTCTGATCTCTGAATTGTGCTTCAAAGCATAGGTACATTGGCTAGTAATGGTCCTGGACTTGGGCCCTATGCTATCAATGAACAAGCAGATAAACTTATGGAGAGATGGACGAATGGACTTTTTTTCAAATGTGATCCTAGCATCAGATTTTCGGACAATGTTTCTGAGTACACTAGGACTCACGACCTCCAGAGCAGTCATTCTGTGAAATCTTCAGCCATGGAAAGATCAATGAATCAGATGAAAAAATCTCATGGGGTCATCCACCCTCCACAGTTCCTTTCTGCTCTGGTGGCGACAGTCATGGAAGAAATAAAAAAGAAGAAGAAGACCCTGTTATCTCAGGATGGCTGGGCATGCCCACAGTATTGTTGGTGGGCACATTCAAACTGAAGCTGTCACCAAAGTCTATGTCTGCTTAATATACTTTTGTGTATTTCAGAGAATGTAAGCTTTCTGAGGGCAGGGAATATTTCATTTTTGCTCAGTTCCATGTTATTAAGCATTTATTGATTGATTTGACCTCCCTTCCAGTACATTTTTTGATCATCATAAGAGATGTCATGTGGGAGAATTTACATTAAATACTGTTTCTTTTCTGCTTGAACCCGTGAGAGATCATAGGGATTTCTTCATCTTCTGTGTGTGGGGGGTGTGTGTGTGTGTATGTGTATGTATGTTCTCATTTTTATTTTCTTTTGACTCCTGTCTAGGCCAATATGCTCCGTACAGCCCATTGATTTGAACTTTGTGGATGAGCCTACAGCAAATGGCACCACAAATAAGATTGAGATCAGCATGAACTGTATCCGCATGCAGGACACCGACTTGAGTGACCCAATGTGGGTGAGTGGTAGAGAGGAGCGGGTCCTTTGCTGTTTGCTTCTACTCATCCAACTGGGATCTAAGCAAGGATGAGCTCCGAGGGGGCAGATGACTTTTACTAATAACCAGTATTTGCATGGTAATTTAACATTAGCAGAGCACACAACCAACTTTATCTCACTTGAGCCTCCTGATAACCTCATGAGCCACACACTTCAGGCAACGTTGGTCCTACATTCAACAAAGGAAGAGACTGAGGTGAACACAGATGGAGGCATTTGTTCATGATCCACCAGCTAGTAAGTGCCTGACGTTGAATCCGACATGTCCCGCTACTTGTAAGGACACATATTCTAAACAGAAAGGAATAGTGCCGTGCATGGGACTAAGTGTTAAGAAAAGATTTAATGTTAAAGGTGTGAAAAGTTCTACAGATTACCTAGTCCAAAGTTCCCATTTCCCAGATAGAGAAGCAAAGTGCCAGAAAGGCCCACATCACAAACAGCAGAATCCAACTGGACCTCGCATTCTCTGACTCCACACTGGTGCCCTCAGCTCAAATCTCAATTCAGATCCAGAAATATCAGGAGGCTCAAATGAGATGATATGCAAAAAGTGCCACATGAATGTGAGCTACTATAATCATAATTGTTTAGGATAACTAACAAAGAATAAAATACGATGTAGATAATCCATTTAAGAGTAATTTCTGGCTGACCACATGGTTAAGCAGCAACACAGGTGGCAATGAGTTCTCCACATTTGGACAGCAGATGCCCTACAGTTGACTCTCTACAGTCAATTTGCAAGAAAGGAGTCTCCATCTTGAAGGGTTTTCTTGGTCCTGTGTTTCACCTTCAATTCAATTACACATTAACTTCTGCTCTTCAGTCTTGCTTCAATCCATTAGTGGTTAGACAAGGGGCTGACGTCTTATTTGTGATTTCTAATCATTTTTGCTTTCTACTTGTTAACCAAAGTAGGGATGGTTTGTAAGGGAGGGATGCGTGTGTTGGTCCTTACCACAGGTACCACACTTCATACTTTTCTGTTTACAACCACAAATCCTGTATCCAGAAGACTCTCAGGGAAGTATCGAGTCAATGGTGGTGACACTGAGGTTTTTCTATCAAATGGACTTCTTTTGTTGGTGTTGAGCTCAGTGGTTGCTACACAGTTAGGGTCCCTCAGTCCACCTACTATGTCTAGACCATGGCGATGAAAGGGTCAGTCGCTTTCCCCAGCCCCTAAGAATTCTATGCTTTTTCATCATTGAATGTTGGAAGGATCAGAGTTGTAAATGGTTATTTGGCTTTGTGTAGATGCTTTACTTTTAGAAAAGTGTGGTGGCTCTAATTAATGTTATCATAGGAAGGAAAACCAAGATTCCACTGGAAAATTAGTTCTTCTGCCATCTTGTGAATATTCCCACCAGTTGCTGTTCCTGAAGCCTCCAATGTTCTCTGTATATATTGAGATATCTCTCCCTCCAAGGCCTAGTTCAGGGATCACATCTGCCAGGAAGGCTTGAAAGGAGAATCCCTGATTAAGAAGTGACCTTTGAAACCATAGGATCAGGCTCGTTTTGCAGATGAAGAAATTGAGTCCTAGAGAGAGGAAATACAAGGTGGCACAAATAGCCAAACTTGAACCCAGAACGCCAGAGTTGGCACTCCTTCCACTGAAGCAGAGGAGGAGCCCCTCTCTTCTCCTAGCCCCAAGATTGGGTCTAGAACTTTCCTCTGCACTTGCTGCAGTCTGCCTTGGGCTGCCCTCTTTTGTGCCTGTTTCTTATCCTTGAGATTTGACAGCAAGCTCCCAAAGAGCAAAAACCGGCTCGTTTGTCATCTCTGTAGCTCCAGCTCCAGACACAGATTACATGCTCAGTAATTGTCCATTGAAAGGAAGTCAGAAGTGGCTTGGGGGAGGGACGGGGGAAGATGAAAATAGTGCTGACTCAAATATCAGAAGATACAGAATCAAACCCTGCTTTTAATGACTCTGGGCCTCAGTACATCCATCTATAAAATGAGATAGCTGGATGGGAGGGCCTTGGAGATTCTTTCCAGCTCTAGAATGGATGACCCAATGAGGTTTTCAGGACAAGAGAAGATCTGTCCATACCTGCTTTTATTCATCATCTTCTTTGGAAAATGGCACGCTCCCTACCACCTCTCTTGCTTGTTTGCCGCTGGCAGAATTTTCCCCTAGAACCTGTCACATTCTTTTATTTCCTGGGGCAAAGGCCCATCCCTGTGAAATGTAGGTGCTCTCTCTTCTCATTCCCTCTGCTGCTATGCAAGCTGCCCCTCTCCCATCTTTCCCTTTTGTTGAGAATGCTAGAAGGGCTTCAGATTCCTGATTGGCAATGCCAGAAATGTTGATGCTTTCTCCGTGTGCCGTCAGTTGTCCGTCTGGTTGCCATCTCCACCACCAACTTTTCTTTGAAAATATCCAGTTCTGTCATTTAAGGTCTATCACATACCAGATGTGTGCCTCCGTATTTTGCCCCCACCCCCCAATAGAGGCAAATGAAATATTATCCTGAAGACACCTAGCAAAGAAAACAGAATGACAATTGCTCATATTAGGAGGGGTAGACAAAGGATGTGAAGGGTATGTCCGCTTGACCAAAGGTTCCATGTGAACTTTGTTGGCAGTAAAGCAGGTATGTTCCCCAGACTTTAGGCTGCACTATTGCCTATAGACCTTCTTATCCTCAAGAGATCTGGCTATATCTATGTTAAGTCACCCCCCGCCCTGCCACATACTCACACATGACCATCTGATATTCCCCTATCCTATTTCCTCCATCTTCCATAAATGGTTTGCTAAAGGATTAAGTTGATTTGAGGTAGAGATGGCAATGTTAAATTTGTGCCACGTTGTCTGCTGGGTGGTTAGTGGGATAATCTCTGAATTATACAATAATGGGGAAGTGTTACTAGCTGGTAGTGGTTTAAACTTTTCGGCTTTTCTGGGTAAATGAATGTTTGAAACCAGGGTTCTGTCTTTGTGTGTGTGTGTGTGTGTGAGCACACGTGCATGCATGCACATATATACATATATACACACACATATACATAGATATATACATATATTTTTTCTCTGTCCACTATATGACCTCATATACAGAAAAGCTAGATGATCACCAGACATGGTATGATCTTTATTTTGCTTTTTGTGCGTGAGGGGAATGGAGCACTCTTGACCTGCTTCAATGATAAAAATTATGCCATGTGGTACGGGAAACAAAGCATAAAATTTTGGGTGAAAAGACACAAGTTCAAATCTGTCTCTGTCATGCTGTGTGTGTGTGTGACCTTGGGCAAGTCACTTAAATTGTGCTTCAATGTCCTCATCTATACTATGAGGTTATTTCTAAGACCCACTTGGAGTCAATGGTCCTTTGGTTATTTGGGGGGACTGATATGCCAGTTCAGTCATAATACATTATCTAGAATTGAAAGAGTAATTTATTCAATTAGCCATTTGATCCCCAGTAGGGCCCTAAGGGGAAGAGACCCAGAGTTAACATTTGTCATTTGTGCAGGAGGAGTACTAATAAAGGGTTCCCAAGTGGGGTTGTGCTCAGCCTGAGGTCCTAGGGGAGGGAGAAAAAGTGCTAGAGGAAAGTCAACCTCAAGTTCTCTTGGTCTGATTCACAGCTTTGCATAGAGCTACCCAACTGTGATGGTCTGTCTCTGCCCCAATTCCATGAAGAGCCTTTGTTGAGCTTAGGGATAAGCCAACTTCCTTATGGCCAAAAAGCTCTGAGTGGATCTGTGGGCTCTATCTCCCCCTCCTTCTAGGATGCAGTGTGAGGGCAGCATTTGTACCCAAGCTGTTGGGATGGACCACTAGATGCAAGCAATCACAACCTGCCTATGACAGTGGCTATTTAATGATGGGGATAGGGACAACTTTTGTTTCTCTGTGGGAAACTTCCACCATAACAAGACTCCTTTAGCTAATGCTGCAATAATCTGTGGTCTGCCAAAAGATGCACAGTCTAGAAATCATTGGTATCATCTCCAGGCAGGGTCCTCTGGGACCATCCTGTCCCACTGGACGATATGGATGGATCTTTATTCTTTTATACACCCATAGAGCATGCCCAAATAGCTGGGTTCAGACTGTGACTATGCAGCGTCTCCAATCTTGGGACTAAATTCTGTTTAGCTTCTGTATAATTTGAAAAACTTGGGAACTCAGCCAAGTTTTTGCCCAGTTTTCAAGAAATATGATTCTGTAGACATTGCAAGGCTTGTCAGAGATTTTAAGAGGGGAAAGAAAATTGTGAAGCCAAGAATTCATATCTCATTTGGACTAACTTTTGACATAGCTTTGCCCTCCATAAACTATGCAAGAAACCAATGGCGTACACCTGTGCTTTGCTTCCATGGAAGACAACGTGAATGACAAAGTGAGTGTCTTCCCCATATTTCTCCGTCCCGTGCATTGGTATTGATGCTTTGGGGCCATGGAGTTGGGGGCAGGGGCAGAGCATGGCCACAGTCCTGGCTTCACCCTAGAGACTTTGGGGCTGTAGGACCAAGCTCTAAGGCCCTCACCCTGGGTGACCATCGCTGGTTCCTTTTCCTGATTCTTCAGTCTGATTTTGAGACCCCTCAGCATCTTCTCCATATCCGCCCCAGACAGAGGTACTTGAGTTTGACAATGACTCCCTGAGAAGAAGCTTCTCTGAAGTGAGCACAGTGGGGAGCACGGTGGACCGCTGGTACCTCTACCTTGATGCGGTTACTCCATTTCCACTTAAGCAGGGTGCACCTGACTGCCCTTCATCAGCAGCCACGTCTTACTGTCCACTCCACTGAAGGCTGTGTTCTGCTAAAGGCCTTGGCCAGTTTTCACAGCACTAGCTAAGCCCTTCCTCCATTCAGCTGGGCGATTTGGAAACCTTAGCACAGGACCCAACCTTCCTCAAAGAGAAGCATCCCAAATCTACTTTTTGACTGGCTTCTATCATCCCTCTGTTCTCTCTATCAGCTTTGGGTCACATAGACAGTTGATAAGCACATCTCCCATGTCTCTTCTGAGGCATCCATGCACATTTGGACTTTTTAACAAACTGTTATGGGATCCTTTGGACAAGTAAGTAATGCAGTGGATAGTGCACCAGGCCTGGAGTCAGGAAGACCTGAGTTCAAATCCTGCTTGACACTTCCTAGCTATGTGACCCTGGACAGATCATATAACCCTGTTTGCCTTAGTTTTCTCATCTATAAAATGAGCTGGAGAAGGAAATGGTAAAACTCTCCAGGGTCTCTGCCAAGAAAACCCCAAATGAGGTCCAAGAGAGTCAAACAGAACTGAAAATGACTTAACAACAACTTCAGATCCTACCATTTGCAAGCTGACCTGAGAGTCCTGGGACTGGCATAAAGCTAGGTAAGAGTTGGACTCTGCCTTGCAGAAATCAGGCTCAAAAGGGGAGAAAAGATACGTGCCTCAGGGAGATATGGTGTTTCAGTCATTTCAGTCACGTCTGACCTTTTTGAGCTCACCTGGGGTTTTCTTGGCAGAGATATGGGAGTGTTTTGCCACTTCCTTCTCCAGTTCGTTTTACTTATGAGAAAACTGAGGCAAACAGGATGAGGTGATCTGCTCAGGTTCACATAGTCAGTAAATGTCAAGACAGGATGTAAACCCTGGTCGTCCTGGCTCCACATCCAGCATTCTGTCTACTGAATCATTAGCTGCCTCATCTCAAGCTGAAGTTCTTGTAAGCACCTCAAACTCAATAAAAGAATTCTCTAAGAGAATTCATTATCTTCTACCACCACACTCCCCCCCAAATCCCTCCACTTCTTGATTTTCCTGTTATTTTCAAGTGTACCAACATTCTCCCAGTTGACTAGACTAATAATTTCGCCAAGTCACCAGCAAATGGTCTCCCTCTATCCTATATGCTCTGTCATAGCTAACACAGGGAGGAAGGAAAGGAGGGAGTGAAGGAAGGAAAGATTTATTAAGTACCTACTCAGAGCTAGGCACTGTGCTAAGGACTTTACAAATCTTATTTATTTCTCACATCACTGGAAGGTAGATGCTATACCTATCCCCATGTCACAGTTTAAGAAACTAAGGCAAGTAGAAGTTAAGTGACTTGCTCCCTGTCACACAGCTAAGAGGTGTCTGAGTCCAAATGAACCTGGATCTTCTTGACTCCAGGCCCAGGGTTCAGAATGAAGGACCCTCTAGTCTAATTCCCTAATTTTATGAAAGCAGAAAGGGAGTGACTTGTCCAAGGTCACACACATAGCAGAATTTGAATGTAAGCCCTCTAAAAGCAACCCTCTATTCTCTTTCCCATGATGCCTATTAGTGGAAGGAGACTTGCCATTTTACAACATGGTGACTGGACCTTTTTTTGGCTTTCTATCATAAGGTTATAGGATCAGACATGGAAAAGTACACCTCCTCTGGCCATGTCGGCCAATTTCTTCATTTTATAGAAGACAGAGCTAAAGGCCGGGGAGGAGAAATGATTAGCTCCAAGCCATTCATCTAGAAAAAGGAAAATGCAATTTGAACTTAGACTTTAGTCTCCAGAGCAAATATCTTTTCCCAGATCCTAAGGTGAATTTAGGCAGTGAGGTGGCACAGTGTGTAGAGCACCGGACCTGATGCAAGGAAGACTCATCTCGGTGAGTTCAAAGGCATCCTCAGACATTTCCTGGCTGTGTGACTCTGGGCAGATCATATAAACCTGTTTGCCTCAGTTTTCTCATCTGTAAAATGAGCTGGAAAAGAAAATGGCAATTATCTTTGCACAAAAGAAAAAAACCCTAAAAGGGGCCATGAAGTGTTGAACACACCTGAATAACAAGATGAATTTCACTTACCCCAGATGAAAGGAATCCTGGTCTCGGGCTGTGGGTCATGATCTAGAATGGGATTTCTTTTTTAAATCCTATGGCTAGGATTTATTTCTCAGCCTTAGGCCTATGTGTTTGTGTGACTGAGGACACATTGACCTTTGAAGATAACAGAGATAACAACCCTGAGTTAGCTGACGGCGGAAGGTCATTTCTAAGAAATCAGCAACTTTGAGCCTAATGACAAGGGGCAGTGTAATTACGTAGCCCCCCAGATACAGCTTTCCAATTCTTTCTAGGCTCTAAGACTAGTATCCGTGGAAATAGAGGGAAGGAAATCTTGGTGGAGGTGAGAGCATGGAGAGCAAGGCACAGGATTGTCCAGCCAAAAAAGCAACATTTCCCATTTGTCAACATGTGACTCAGGCCCTTTCCTGGTTCCACACCGTGGTCTTGAACACACCAAGAATGCTGTGAGCTCTTCCCCAACTTTACCTCCTTTTGACTTTTCCTCTTTTACCTTGATTTTGGCAACTGTCAGGTTGATACTTGCCCGACATTTCCTGAGCATAACCAAAAAGAACCATGCCCCTTTGACAAACCCAAAGATTCTCCACTCCCTGTACCAAAGGATGAGCTTTTCTGAAAAAGAAATGGGTGTGAGCTCAATCAGTGGATGAATTTAGTAATGCAACTGAACTACAACAGATATTAGAGGAGTATAACAGAGATTCCAATGACCATGGATCTCTCTGTGCCATTTATTCCATAAGGACTTACTGAGTCTCCTTTATTTGCAAAATGCTATTCTAAGTAATAGGAAGGATGCTTTTTGTTTTTGTTTTGTTTTGTTTTGGAGCTGTGGGGCAGATCACCATACAATTCCAGTTTGGGGACCTCCTTCCACCAATAGCAAATAGCATCTCTTCTGTAACTTGTACTTTTCAAGGGTTGTCTGGTGCATGGATAGATTACTTGCCCAAGGACACACAACAGTATGAACCACAGGTGATGGGTCATTTAATCCTTTTCAGTTGGCAAGAATTAAGTCCCTACTATGTGCGAGGTAGTGTAGTATGCCAGGCTGCCATTCCCCACTGCATGCTGTACTTTGAAACCTCTCTGATATGGAGGATGCTCTCAAATGGCTACATCCCTACAGTGAGTTAAGAGAGTCTGTGACAATTAACACCAGAGAGATACAGACCAATGGAGGGGATGGTGAAGGGGAGGAGGGACTAACTCCTGGATCAAGATAGGGTTGGGCAGTAAACAAAGGATACAGCTTTGGAGATGAGCCTTGCAGCCTTGGCAGGACCAGAGTTTGAGAGATGGACTAGACCTTAGTGGTCATAAAGTCCAATGAAGTGGCTCATTTTACAAGATTCTAAGGATGGTTTACAGGGACACTGAAGTCCAGGAAGTTAAGGACTTTGCCAGGATCTCACAACTAGGGCAGATTTGAGGCAGGGTTCGAACCCATATCTTTCTGAGTAGAAGTCTAGCATTCTGTGTGCTATAAGGGTTTCGGAGGATGTCGCTGCTTCTCGTATTCTAGGTGATGGGAAATGGGTTTGGGGCTGATCTCGAGTGACTGAGAAAGGCCCAGTAGGTGGCAGCTCGGCCAGAGAGTCACTTGGGTGTCCCTCATTATCTGACTGGCTACCTCTCTGATCATCACCACCCCTCCATTCCCATGATGGAGCCAATCGGACAAGAACCTGCTGCCAAGGCTTTGTTCCCCAACAGGGACCTCACCTGAAGCCCAAGTATGCATTTCAGACCTTGAACAAACAGGTTGCTTCACAGAAAGGGACAAAAGACTCTCCCCTCTCCCTCTATTTTTTTTCTTTTCTAGAAATTCACAAACATCACTTGACAGGTGGCAGCCCCTCCCTAGAGAGGGGCTGTTTGCCTTTTGCTTTGGAGTTTGAGTAACCTGCCGCTTGGGTTGGTGGGGAATGTGCTGCCTGGGGGCAGGCGTCTGCTGTGCTGGCTCTCCTTTGAAAAGAAGTCCTTCTCCTCCTTCCTGGGAGGGGGAGGAAGGGGGAGAGGAGGGTCTCGGAAATAAGAGCCCTGGGGCAATTGGGCCGCACACCTGTCTTGAGTCTAACCTCTGCAGAGCTGCCTAAGACATTCTCTGGGCTCTGTGGATCTGTACTCGGGGAAAGGAGAAGGGAGCAGAAAAAGAGACAAACAGAAGCTTGGAACTTGACTGAGGGGGCCACAGGGATGCTGCCTCTGCCTCCCTTCTTGAAAATCCAGCCAGCTTTTATTAGGACTCACTGCTAAGATGTAGATGATGTCTCTTTCCAAGCCCTTCTCATCCCTAACACCATGCAAATCCTCATCCCTAACACACACACACCCTTTCTGTAATTCATAGATGCAATATTAAGTTGAATCTCAAGACTTTTTGGATAATGTCATGAGCTACAGCATAAGCTTTGAAATATCAGCTTCTTTATTCTACACAAAGAAGCTACAGATATGAAAGAAAAATCTAAATCTTTTCCTGTACCTGGATTTATTTAGTTATGACCCAAAGTTCTATCCAATAACCATTTAAAATAATTATTATAACAAAAATAATAGTAATGAAGTTGTACTTATATAGATGTTTGAAGTTTGCCAAATACTGGCCAGGCATGGGATCTTATTTGGTTCTTACACCAACTGTGGAGAAAAGGGCTCCTATTATTCCCATTTGAAACAGGAAGTAGATTAGTCACAGAGAAGTGTCCAGGTAGGTAGTTGGTCAATAAGCATTTATTAAGCATCTGCTGTATGCCAGACACTGAGCTAAGTGCTGAGGATACAAAGAAAGGCAAAAGGTAGTCCCTGTCCTCAAGGACTTTCCAATCTAACGGGGGAACAAAATGCAAACTATGTGAAAAACCAAGCCAACATAGAGGATACGTTAAAAATAACCAATGGGGAGAAGACATTAGAGTTAAGGGAAATGCGACCTGTAGAAGGTCGCAGAAAGTCAGGGAGGCCAGGAGACAGAGAGGTGGAGAAAGAGGGTCCCAGGCATTGGAGACAAGCAGAAGAAACAATCCAAGTAAGGAGGGTGGAAGGAATGGGAGTGACCAGATTTGAAGGTAGAACTCTGTTCTGTCACTGTTCAATATTCTTTCCACTAGAGTGCCTGGTAAAACATATGTTTGATGATCCACTGACTGTTAAGTGTCTTCCTCTAGCTAGCAAAGTTTCCTCTAAAGACACTTCCACCTTCTGGCTTCCGTGACTCTGTCTAAGACTCAGCTCAAATTCCGACTGTCCTAGGCAGCCTTCCCCGAGCCCTTCGAAGCTGGTCCCTTCCTTGAGGAAGCTGCCTCTCATTTAGCCTCTATGTCTTGTATGTTCATTGTGGTTTGCTCTTTGTCTTCCCCATTAGAATGTGAGACCCCTGAGGGCCAGGAATGTGTTTTCACCTTTCTTTGCATCTCAGCTCTTGGCACAATGCCTGACACATAGTAGGTCTTAATAAATACTTGTTGACTTGACTTGGAAGTGAAAGAAAAGGGGATACCTTTGAAGATACCTTCTACCTGTTCATGGATGCTCGCACCTAGGAGAAAACATCCTCCTGGCTACAGCTTGGTTTGGCCTCTGCAATGAGTGAGGCTGACAGGTTTATTTTGGGTACCTCTGTGCTCATCAGCCTCTCCTGCAGCTTAAGGCAGCGTGGTATAGGCATGGGTGGGCAGAGACTGAAGAGCAGTGGTTCTCAGGGCCGGGAAGAGGCCTTGGTGTCAGGGTAATTCGGTTATTACTAATAGGATGGGAGTGTCGGGCTTTGGAAGTCTTGAGGATGACATTTTTCTCCTCTCGTCCCATTACCCTTTTCTCTTCTTGTGTATGGGTGTGTATGTTTGCACACAGTATGCGTGTATAGATCTATGTGTGTGTGTATATATATGTATAAATGGATGTATACATGTATGAAATTTACCTCGAGTCAAGCTTTTCCACGAGCTTTTGGTTGTTCTGATGGGTACAGTCATGGCCCACTGCCTTTTTTCTGAGCAAAGGTGTCTATACTGCAAGTTCGTTGGATGCTGGCCCTGTATTGTGATATCTAAGCCGAAGCACCCTTGGCCACCATTGTCTCTTAATGGCTTTTGAGATGTTAAATCAAAACAGACTTCTTTAACAGCCTGCAATAGCTCCTAATGCTTTCCCTTTGTAAATAAACATTCTACAAAGGCCAAAGCTCATGATAGCTAACATTCATCATTCCACACCACACCCTGGTAAAGTGTTTGGATATATCATTTTTATTATCTCACTGTCACAAATGTGGAGACTGAGGCACAACCCAATGAGGTAAAACTCATAGACAAAAAAAAAAAGTATCCCTCCACTTTAATTTGCAGTTGCATGCTTTGGCTTCCTATTAGGACAGGCAGCTTGATTTTTTTTTTTAATTAACACTATAAGACCTTATAAAATTGCCTTTAAAAAATTTATCTCATTTGGAGGTGACTGGGTGGGGTGTCATGGGATTTTCCACAACTGTAACTTTATTGGCAAATCATGAATTCTGCTTCCTGAAGACAGGAATAGAAGACTCTTCTACTCTCTGTATTTCTCTCTTGAAGGGAGGAAAAAAAAATGAAGGAGAGGTTTCCTTAATTCCAGTAATCCCCAAACATCTGCCTGAACATTTTTCTTCTTTCTCTTTCCTCCCTTCTCTTTCCTTTCTCCACTTTCCCCCTTCTCCTTCTTTCCCCTTTCCCTCTTCTCTTTCCCCATTTCCTTCCTTCCTTTCTATAAAAAGTCCTTCATTCAATTCAACAAGCATTTATTATGGGAGGGCTCACTATGTGTAAGACAGTAATCTGGGGCTACCAGAGGAAAGCAAACAATTAGTTTTAGGGGTCACAGGATCCTTAAAGTCCTGAGCTCAAGTTACTTCCCAAACCAATTCTACAGGTCTCTGTGATCTAGAACATCTCAGGTTCTCAATATTCTGTACCACCCCCAGGCCCACATATCTTGAGAACATGTTTAGGAGTTGGCTAATGGTTCTCTGGGTAAAACTTTCTCTGTGGAGACCCAAGACTTTCTTCCTAATTATCCAAAAGATTCCTTTGAACCTTCTGTTAGAATGTTTCTCCCACTCCCTTTTGGAGGGAAAAGACACACACAGATGCCCAACACAAAAGGCAGTGGATTTTTAAATCGAGGAGATGAATCCTTCCTAATCAGGGCTTTCCACAGGGAAAAGGGACCAAGAAAGATGAGTCACCATTCATGTGAATACTGTCTGGGCTGGTGAAAAGAGAGGGGCCGCTGGGGCTGTCCTCCCCCTTCTTCCAATAGGCCCTGCTCACATCTGCCCAAAGTACCCCAGGCGCTCTTCTCCCAAACAGTTTCTTGTCTAACCAGTTTGGAGGAATGTCTTTCCACCGACTGTCTCCTCATTCAGATTTCTTTTGAAAATTAACCTTCCCTAAAAATGCATAAATCATGGGGTGTTTTTTGTTTTGTTTGTTAAAGAAGAAATCATTTGGGAATAATTTCCTCCTAGCTCTACGCTCACAGAAAAAGTGAAAAGAAAAAAGACAGTCACTTTTCATCTGAATAAAAAAAAAAACCCATCAAAATCAGTTCGTGATAATCCTCTCCTTTTTTTTTTTTCAAACTTTTTGTAGTGCCAAGGGATACTGTTCCTTGTCTGAATGTATGTCTGGGCTTATAGAGCTTCTACTCATCCATCAGAGATATCAGCCCTCCAGATACCATCCTGTCTCTACCACCTCCATTCTCCTGACAAAAGAATCAAACCAAACAGTAATTTGGGGATAATATAGGACATGGATGATTTTTTTCCCCCTCCTTTTCTCCTTTAAAGCAAAGGTTCTTAAACTATTTTGTGTGATAGATCCCTCTGGCAGTCTTGAAAAGTCAATGAGGTCCATTCTTAAAATGCTGAATTTAAAAGCATTAAGTGGAATGAAAAAGGAAACCAATTACACTGAAATAAACTTCTCAAAATATTTTTTAAAAAATTACACCAGTGGAACCCAAGTTAAGAACTCATGCTTTAAATAGATAAAGTCAAATCTCAAGTTTTCACACTTCCTACTTCGGAATCTTAAAACTGTCCTGAGTCCTTGTCTGAGATCTTAGAGATCATGGTGGCAACAGACAGTAAATGTGTCAAGTCTTTTTTCTCAACGTCTAATGGTCTTTTTTTTTTGGAGGGAGGGGCTTTTTTTCACTTCCTTGCTCCTTTCTAACCCCACCCTAAAGCACCAGGGGTAATGAGTCATGCTTAGGTTTAGTTCTGAGACTGCTTCATTTCAAAGGCATCATAAAGAGGTCAGGATTGGGTTTGAGCCCTGAACACAACTTGAACCAAATGTTTTTCTGCGTGGATTGAAAACTGGGGACAGTGGGGGTGAGAGTGGGATCTCTCCAGTGTTTTATAGGGGATTGGAATGTTGCTTTTTCTAGTTAAATCTTATTTTCAAGAGTTTCCTTTTTTTCATTTCTCAGCCAGTCTTTTGTTTTGGAAAGAAATCAAGGATCAGAGGATTTGAAGATTAAAGTGGCTCAGATAAGTGGTCCAACTTTCATTTGGTGCCAGTCCCCCATTAAAAAACACTTGAAGAAACTGAGTCCCAGGAAATGGAAGTGATTTATTCAAAATCATATGAATACTAAGTAGCAGAGCCAGGATTCCAACTAATGTCTCAAATCCAACTTAAGTTTAACATTTTTCTTTAAATTTCTTGGACCTCTTTTGTACAAAATAGAGCTGGTGAATGCCTCTTGGTTTTATGCCACATTTTAGGTTAATTCTCAGGTATCAGGCAGGATGATTTCTGTTCCAGTCCTTGCATATTCTTAACATGGGAAGATGTTTGATGGAAAAAAGCATTGGAGGCTACCAGGTCAACAGATAATACGATCTCCCTCTCTACTTCTCCCTTCCCACCCCCACCCCCCCTCTATTTCTCTCTCTCCCCTCCCCATTGAATTATTGAATTGATACTTTTGTTAGTATGTGTAGTCTCTTTTGCATGTAAATCAAAACTGAAGGCCCGGAAATATGGTGGGAAATTGAATAGTCTCCCAAGTTGGGCATCTTAGGAACAATCCAAATTTGGGGTCAGTCAACAAGTATTTATCATGAATTTCCTGTGTTCCAGACACTGAGCTAAGGATGAAAAATACAAAGGAAGGTATTAAAGTCTCATCCCTCAAGAAGCTCATATTATTATGGGTATAACAGACATGAAAAACAACCACATACATACAAAATAAGTAGTTGGAAAATGCTCTAAGAGCTGGAGGCACTGTTAGCTACAAGGGTCAGAAAAGGCCTTCTTTCATCAAAAAGGGAGATCTGAATTGTCTTGAAGAAAGCTGAGGGGAAGCTAAGGGGACAAAGGATTTGGTGTTGTCCTTCTCAACTAAGAATCTTCTGCTTTTTTGATAAACAGAACTATTAACTGATCTTGGTGACTAGCAATTTGTCCCAGGATGCTGATGGAGAGGAGCAGGCTTTTCTCCTCAGTGTTGTGTGATCTGTCAATGTCATCCACTGACCTATGCCACCGGTCTGCCACCTCACCAGTTTTTTGAGGGGACAAGAGTCATATTCTCTTCTGGGTCACCTCTGCCCCATTAGAGCTATACACAGGACTGGACTCTCCCCTGCACTTGGTCATACCCAACAGGGCAAGTGAACTTGCCAAGGCACAACCATTTCTAGTTTATAACTCTATCTGTAAGTACCTTGTAGGAGAAGGGTTAATGTAATCACCAGATAAGAAAACATGCTCCATGAAAAAAAAAATACCTTTGTAAAGTTATCAAATGTGTTCATCCTTCCTATGTGGGAGGCACAGTGCCAACTGATGGGAATGCACATTCAAGGAGAAAGAATGACAGTCACCTCCTGCAAGGAGCTTACATTTTAATGAGGGAAAACACATAAAAGGGAGCCTAAAAAAAGGGTATTATATGTTAGAGCAGGGCATGAAACATTTGGAGAGCAAGGAATGCAGACATGGCTGGTCTGGGAATTCTCTTTAAAATGGAGGTTGTAAGAGGAAACTATTACATTCATTGTAAACATAATCCATCTGATAAAGTGAGTTTATTTACTACAAGGTCCATTCACCCACATTAAATATGATCCATTATGTGCATGGTTTTGTCTTCCTAGACTTGGAGTTCACAGTTGAGTCACTCAAATTCATTTTTTTTTATTAAGTTATTCATTTATTTGTAATGGACCTGTGATCTATTTAGTGTAGATAACTTCCAATGTGGAAACTTCCTCCACCAGTGCAGATCCCCACTTGCAAACTATACTGGGTACTACAGTGTGGCAACCGCCGTGTAGACGACTCTCCATATTCTCCAGAAATGACTTGTTAATGGGCAAAGGAAGGGGTAAAAAACTACCAAGAGACAGAAACTCAGCACTTGGAAGGTTTTCAAAGAGAAGTTACTCTGTTTTTTAGATTTAAAAAATCCCTTCTTTCAAATATGGAAGGGAGGGCAGAGAGGGAACCCAACATTTATTAAGGGACTGCTATGTTCTTTGCTAAGAACTGTACAAATGCGTTATTGGATCCTGACAACACTAGAAGGAAGAGGATATTATTATCCATATTTTTTCATTGAAAAAATTGAAGCAGACAGAGTTTGAGTGATTTGCCCAAGGTCACACAGCTAGGGAGTATCTGAGGAGGGATCAAATTTTGGAATTCCTGACTCCCAACTCAACTGCTCTATCCGTTAATGGAAGATCATCCAATCTCTGTTATGATGACCCCCAAAGAGGAAGAACCTATGGCTTCTTGAGACAGTCAGTTCCATGATGGGATAACTAGTCACTGGCTGTTTTGGTTTGGTTTTTCCTGACATCAAGCATAAATCTTCATCGTTACAATGTTCACTCGTTACTCTTGCCTCTTCCTGCTCCTTCGAAGAACAAACTGAATGCCTGTTCTGTATGACTGCTAGTCAGATACTTTAAGACATCTACCATCTTCACCCACCTCCCATCTCCAGTCTTACCAACCTTCAATAAATCTTCAGATGGTCCAATCTCTAGACCCCTTCTCTAAGCAGGTTTCCTTCTTCTGGATCCTCTCTAGTTTGCCATCATTTTTTTCTAAAATGTAGTACATAGACCTGAACACAATATTCTAGAAGTGGTTTGATCAGGGCAGGGTACAGTGGGACTCTTGCCTCTCTTGTCCTGCATGGTATGTCTTTCTGATACATTAGCTTTTGGCTTCTGTCATGTGACGCTGTAGGATGAAATTGGCTCCTGTTGAAGGAAAACCCTCAAGTTGTCCCAGACTGTTGTCTAGAAACTCTTTGTAAATTGATATTTTGAGCCTGTGTAAGATTTGACATCATCTCTATTCAATTTCAGCACACATTCTTCCTAATAATTGACAATTATATTTTTAATGCTTTCCAGTTTGCAAAGCATTGTGAATACAACCTGATTTTTGCCTCCTGGATCTGTCGACTCCCATCTCAGCTTCTTCCCAGTTGCATGTCAATTTTATTAAATATGCTATCTGTACCTTCATTCAAGTCTATGGTGAAAATATCGAACAGCTCAAAGCCAAAGGCAGGTAGATTCCTGGGGTGCAACACCAGAGATCTGCTTTCATATGACATCAAAACATTAATGGCCACTCCTGATGCTGTTTGAAATTGATTTGACCATGTTATCATGCCTTCCATGTCTCTGTCTTGTCCACAATGATAACAGGAGAGACTTTGTCAAATGAAACCCAAAGAAAATCTTTCTGCAGCATCCCCCTTAGCTACTCGTTGAGTAACCTTATGTGAAAAGAAAATGAGCTTTGTTACTCAGGACACGTTTCTAAGGAAGCCATGACAGACTTCTAGTGATCGTTGAATTCTTGCCCCAAATGTCCACAATCCTGCCCTTTAACAATATATTCTGGATGTTTGTCCTGAAAGAGAAGTCAATGCTATGGGCTTACACATTAAAGAAATCACCCTTTTCTCTGTTTCAAAAATTAGAAAGATTGACTCTCTTCAGTTCTTAATATGGTTCCCTTGTCTTTTATTCTATTTTTATAAAGCATGAAAAATGTTTGTTTTTATATCATAAGCCTTGCACTTGAAGCTGTATGGTACAGTGCACAAACAGGCAGTCTAAGAGTCAGGAAGTCCTGCCTCTGACAAAGCCACTTTCCCTCTCTGCGGCCCAAAGGATACAAGTTACAGAATGATTGAGAATTAGCATTAGCAGATTGAATAATTCTTATGGGAAATTTCGCATTCCAATGAAGTCACAAGGGGGGGGGGGGATTCCTACATGACCTTGACCTCCATCTAGGCATTTTTAGACCCTCTTTCATGAGGAATGGAGCTCTGGAACTACTCCCAGCTCCCATTTGCACTGTATAGTCTGGTCCAAGAGCTTGACTGCTACATTTCTCCTTGGGGTGCTAGGAGTAGCCCTGAGGGTTTGGGGGTGATCTTTCCTGTACTGGAGTTTGTAAGTTTCCATGTGAGTGTCAGTTGATATTAATTAGCTAGCCAGACTCAATTAGATTTTAGAAAGGAATATTTACTATGTTAGCAGAGTTGGTATAAAGCATCCTCCCCAAAGTCTGTGACATTCTAGATTTAAAGAGAGCCCAGGGGAAAGTGAACTCAAGGTTCAGACTTGGTTACTTGAAGTCCTCTCTCCCCTGCATGGAGATGATCATGAGTTTCCCATTTGTTATGATGAAGCCTTTTCTGGTGGACATGAATCTTTTAGAGGCATGAATCTGTCTTTCCATATTGCATCCAGCCTGTTCTCTGTTCCCAGTTAAAATACTGTCACCAACTACTACTGGCCACGGAATGCTAGGATGCCAGTGAAAAAGTTCCAGTCCTTCAGAACATTGGACATTTGCTCAAGGTCCTCTTCAAACTGAGGAAAAATACAAAGAGGCCACTTCCTATAAGTGATTCTTTCTCATGAACTTGGCTCAAAGGCTTCCATCTTAAGCTGCCACATACTCAGATCTCTCCATTTTGATATATGACCAACAGATCATGACCAAGTTTCATCAACCAGTCCTTCAACATCACTCAAGTGCATCCTGTGGCTTTTGTTTGCTCACTTAAAGTAGCAAGGTACAGCTTCGTACCACTTATATTAAGGAGGACAGGATAATTGATCAACTCAATAACTCCCACTCCTACACAAAGAAAAAATATTCAAGCAAAACCAGTTAATACATCTTTTGTCCCTGTCACATTTGGTATCCATCATCATCTGTTCTTTGGATCCAATACTTCTCATTATATGAGTTCAGTGGTGCTGGGGGAACTTTGTTTTGTAAACATTAGTGTCATTACTATGTATATTTTCCTCCTGGCTCTGCCTCTTCTGCTTCGCATCAGTTCATGCAGGTCTTCATCTAATAATTCAAATTCTCCATAATTTTTCTAAAAGCATTTATTCTGCTTCTATATTCCATCCTGCCACTTCTCTCTCTTCTGTGTTGTCCTTTCTCCTTAAACCAATGCAGTCCATGGTCATCAATGGAAAACAAACACCTGTATGGTAACCAAAGCTGACACTGATCAGTCGATTTCTACATTATGCATTAGTTGACTTGACTGGCCCCAAATGAAATTTATTTCTCAGGAATAGAGGGTGAGACAGAGACACAGAGAGAGAGAGAAAGAGAGAGAGAGAGAGAGAGATTATATTGTAGATGACTGATCTCTAATATATGCTCATGTGTGTATATGTGAATATATACACAAATATAGATATAGGTATATATAATAGATAATAATAGCTATAATATAAATATTAGATTAGAGATTACATATACATAAACACACACATAAGCTTATGATAATAATATTATAATAGCTATAGCAATATAGATATTAGATTATAGGAGATATATATGGCTATATGAACACATGTATGAAAATATAATTGTTCTTTGTAGTTATAATAATATGATAGTGAAAAGGTATGTGATAGATATGTGTGTCCATATGTGCATGTGTGCGTGTGTATGTATGTGTGTAGGTAGAGAAAGAGAGAGACAAAGACAGAGACAGAGAGAGACAGAGGGAAAGAAAGATTGATTTGCGTATATCTTATGCTATTATTCATGCAGATGTTTAAGGGAAGCTTTGACTAGTCTTGTTACCATTGATTGTCCACTCTGCCAGCATTAATGAGGTCAGCTTCATTGTTTAATGGTGTGGAAGGTCTACCCCACACGATGTGCCGTTAGACTGGGCTTTTGGTTTGTAGGATCATAGATTTAGAGCTTAAGGCATCTTTAGAGGCCATTTAGCTAGCTCATCCCACTACAGATGAGTAAACTGAGGCTCAGAACATGACTTGCCCACAATCACGCATCTCGTCACTTCACTGCTTCCTCAGCAAGTCTCCTAACATGTCTGTGTCCGTTAACAAGTGAGCAAATTGTACTGAAGATCATGCCTCTTCTGATATTTCTGTCCTTGGCATATTCCTAGTGGTCTCTTTAAATGGTAGCCAAGAGTGAAAACTCATCACATGGGATCTGCCTGACTTAGCGAGCAGATGAGTCACCAGAGGCCTGTTGGATTAATAGGGATTCTTCAAACGCTACTGCTAGGCTAAGAAGAGCTAATGAGGGCAGCAATTAGTATAATTGCTTACAGTTAAATAGTGTTTTAAGGTGACAAAGTGTTCTGCCCTGCTCCTTTCTCATTGAGCCTCACTAGGTCTCAGGAGATAGAAAATCCACTTCTACTTCCAGTCCATTTTAGAGGAGGGAAAACTGAGGGTTTAAAGAAAAAGTGTGATTACCGATGTCCTTAAAGGGAAGAAACTTGCTCTATGTTACGTAGTTAGTAAAGGACAGATCCAGTATTTGAAGCAAAGCTAGGAAACAGCGAGTCCAGCACTCTGGTCTCATGAGTAGGCTACTTCTCAGTTACATAAACAGACAATTCAAAGGAAGATCCAAGTGTCAGTAAATGCAACATCCCACCAATAGCTGAAAGGCCTGCTCTCAAAGGGAGGCCCATTTGGGGTTTAGCTGCAAACCTGCTTGGTCTGGTTTTCTTCCCCTGTACTTGCAACACACCCCACCCCACTCCTTGTGTGGAAGAAGGTGCTGCTGAAATACCTCCTTGGATCTCTCCCAACCTTGCATTGCATCAGTTGGTTGATGTGCTAAGTTAGAGAAGGAAATGGCTCAGAGCCTTGAAGGTTTAGTCCACGTTGAAAAGATGGGTAATCAGGATCCCTAGTGATCAGCTTGATGCTGGCTGGGAAGCTGGACATGGAGTCAACCATGTGTGACCACCTAGTTGTTCACATTCTATGTTAACACAAGAAGTATTTATGAAGTACCTACTATGTGCTAAGTATACCAGGACAAAAAGCAAAACAGGTCTTCAGAGACGTTGTAGTTGGACAAGGACGCAACATGAAATATAGACGTGGGAACAAGGTGGTCAAGTCCAGGCCTTGTCTAACGGAGTCTCTTAACCCAACGTCCCAACAGTTTTTTTTGTTTTGTTTTGTTTTTTTTTAATGTCTTGATCATTGTATTACAATATTATTTGTTTACCTTGTAATCTGCTGTATTTTATTTTCTGCATTTAAAAACCTAATTGTAAGAAGTCTATAGGTTTCACCAGACCACCACCAAAGGGGTCCAGGAAGAAAAAGGTTAAGGTCCCAAATGTGGAAGGTGCCACTGAGGTCTTGAATTTAGGAAGGAATTCCACCAGGCAGAGCTGAGGAGGGGGATCATTTCAGGGAAAATCACCCTGGACAAATCTGCTAGCCTTTCTGAGCCATTTCCTTGTCAGAAAAATATCGATGATAATAATACCTAAGTGTTATCCATGCAAGTGAACCTCATTGGTTTATTGTGAAACTCAAGCCCCTAATGTGCCCAAAGTGCAAACCTCAACCTGGTGCTATGTAAAAGGGAGACATGGTTATGATTGCGGTGATCCTTAAGGAAAGGCAGAGTGGCCTGGCATCTAGAGGGTCCACCTTGTAGTTTGAGACCGCCTCAAACTCCATGCCTTCCCTGTTAGGGTCATTTTTGTGACCCTATGTTCTGTTTGTAGCTTTGTTATGCATTGCTGTTTGGTGGTGAATCCTCCATTAGACTGGGAATTCCTTGAAAGCAGGGATTGCTTCTCCCTTTCTTTATATCCTCAGCATTTAGCGCAGTGCCAGACATAGAGTACGTGCTTCACAAATGCTAGAGGACTGACTGTGTGATGTTGCTCCAGGCCCCTGTTAATGACTACAGGTATCTCTCCTCTGTGAAAAAATCATAGGTCTGGTCAAAAAAATCATCCATCGTTCTAGTACAGTGAGAAGAACTTCTGGTTCTCAAAGAACCTTTGTGTGTATGCATATTCCCAGCCCTTTGTTTCTAATGTGGAATCCCTGGCCCCCTGACTACTAATGGCATGCCTGACTCTGGTCTGGCCTGACTCCATGGTCATCAGGGAGGTTGGAATCACCCCCTTCCTGGACCAGACTGGGTTATAGTGCGTGGTCATTGCCAGAGGCTCCTAGTACCTCCTCAGAGCCCTAGCACCCCAGCATCCACACCAGATAATCCTGTTCTGATATCTGCTTGGCATAAGGAGGTGGTGGAAGGTAAAGGGCAGGGGGAAATGCCACTGCGGTTGATTCTCCTAGAAAGTGTAACTCTCTTTGTAGTGTGACAAGCTGCTGGGGGCAGGAGGGGCTGGTGGAGAGGGTGATTGATATGGCAGACAGAGCAGGAGGATTTCGTGAAGGCCTAAGAAGATATCGCAAGGCCTGTTCACATAGGCCCTGAAAGCAGCGGAGCTGGTCTCCCCTTGACTGCAAGGAAGACCTAGAGGCAGAAGGGAAGTGGTCTCCTCCAGGGGACCAGAGCCCAGGGTTCCTGAAGAGGGACACACACACACACACACACGCACGCACGCACGCACGCACGCACGCACACACACACACACACACACACACACACACACACACACCCCTCAGGAGAGGCAATCCTCTCCAGTTATCTTGATCTTAATGCACTAGGCTCTGGGTATGCTTTCCCTCACTGTGAATGTTTGCCTCTGAGAGAAGAAAGAGATTTCTACTGTACTTAGGCATTTACTGTCTTTTAAAAAGTCTCTCCAGACTGTGGCCAACTCCCTGCCTTTGAGTAAACCTCATTCTCTGGTTTATTTTCCTTTAAAAGAAAAAAGAAATAAGCTGCTTTTACAAAGCTTCTATGGGGTCAAGCCCCAGAAACAGTAAACGTTTCAGACAACTTTGAGTTATTGGGCTCCCCCTCCCTGAGTGCCAGGGAGACAAGTGGGCTGAACTGCTCAGGTTGCCGGATTTCTGTACATTCATTGCCACTTGAGCTTGTTAATGCAGACAGATTTGCCAGCCTGGCCAACTGGGGCTCCACCTGCTAAAGGGCCCATGTCTCAGGGAAATCCATTGAGAGTCTAGTACCTGGGCAGTTGGGACCTACCAATGCTGAGCTAGCCCAAGGAGCACCACACAGTCAAAGGCAGTGCAAAGAGGCAGAGGAACTGGGCTCAAATGCAAGGTCAGCCACCTCCAGCTTGTGGGACATTGGACATCTCCCTTCTCTCATTTATAAAATGAAGGACATACCCCCTAGATGATGTTTAAGGTCCCAACCAGCTCTTCCTGTCAGCTGATGGGTATAGTACTGTAGTGGGAGATGGCAAGTGTGAGTCCAAGGATTGGGGGGAGGTGGAAGTGCTCCCGCATGTTAGCACCTGAAGTGGAGGAGTCATTTTCCCCTCAGATATCTACACTTGGGACAACGTCTGGGTCACCACATGTTAGTTAGAGCTGTGTTTGTCAGAGATCTATTGTACAAGATTCTGACCCCTTTGAAAGAACCCAGAAGGATAATCTGGACCTAGAACCCCCTCCTTCTGCCTCTGTCCTATTTTGTTGGAGTTGCCCAATCAATCATTTTCAGTCATGTCCAACCTCTGGGTGTGCCTGAAGAGCTAAGACTTCCCTCTCCCTCTCTCCCATGGTTCTGTTACTTAGCATGATGATTTACTTCTGCAGTTACGATACCTAAGCAATGGGTGTGCAAATCTTTGAGGTGCTAAGGGAAGGAAAATCACAATGTCCACTGTAAATTGGAGGAATCTCTTGTCTGTTAATTCAGCAAATGCTAATGAATTCATGGTTGAATGCCTAAAATGGCCAGGCTCCTCTGTAGAAAAAATTGGCTTTCTCCTAACCAAATAACATTTCTTTTCAAACATGATTTCTAATGCTTGGCAGAAGATAAAAAGAGGGGCTGTGCATGGAAGAGTACATCCTCAATTGCTCCTCTACAGACTTTTTTTTTTTTTTGTGAGCTTCCTTTGATGTTCTTAAGTTAAGAGAATTAAAGGTAAAGTGTGAAAGGGAAGGAGGAATGGAATGTGGCTCAATTCGAAGCAATCCTGGGATTACCATAATTTGGTCAAGTGAACCAACCCTGTAAGTACTAGAAAGTCCCTGAGCTCTTTAACAAGGACATTCCTGTTCCTTCTCAAAGGATCATGGGCTTTACAGCAGGTCAAGACCTTAGTCATCATCTGGTCCAGCCCTGTCCAGACTGCCAGGGTCCCCGGAGAAGCACTTCCTTAATGTATCATGGAATCCTGAATCCTTCTCTCTCAGAATCTCCTCCCACACTCCTCCAGTGTTAAATCCCTCTCACATAACTTCTTCCTCTCCTCTTCCCCTGCTTAACCTTACATCAGGCTCCCATCACCTCTTGCTCCAGCTGCTGAAAAGGCTTCCATCTGCCTTTCCTCATCCCCAGTCCCTTCCCTTCCTCCATCCATGTGTGGGTTTAAGCACATTTTTCCCCTTCTCATAAACTTCAGGAGTTCCTGTTCCCTGCCTCTGAGATGAACTATAAATGTCTTATCCATACGATTCAAGGCTTTTCAGAATATGGCACCATGGTAACTTTTTGTTCTTATTTCATGCTATTGACTCTCTGTGCAGCCTATGATCTCTTCAAGCCACAGTAGGTTTTTTCTTTCGCCCCATCTCCTTTGACCCCCTCCCACCTGCATGTCTTAGAAACCACCATGCTCCATGTCTGCAATGGGAACCACTTTCCTGTCGTCCCCTCCTCCATGGCCCAACATAGGCATTTCCTTTCCCATAACCCTCCCTAATCCATCTAGCTAGATGGAAACCCTTCTTGAAATTTCTCAGATTTTCCTCTCAGCTACTCCTAGACATAACAATAATTTTCTGACTTGCTTCATGGTCATTTGTGAGCATGCCTCTCATCAGCTCCTGACTGGATTATAAACTCCTTGAAAGTGGTGGGAAAGAAATGATTATTTCATCCTAGCAAGCATTTGGTAAATATGTATAAGTAATGGATACAAGTCCCTTAGGGGCCATCTGTTCCAAATCTCTAATTTTATAGGGAAAGAAACAGAATCAAGAGAAGGAAGACACTTCCCAATACTAGACAAGCTCCAACAATCATGTGATTATCGAGTATCAGGGACATAAATTGAACCAGGCTCCCTGACCCCAAGCTCAACGTTGCTTTGGCTAAGTGGCGCAGGAAACAGCTAGGTCACCCAGTAAATAGAGCTGCAGATTTAAATCCTGCCTCAGACACCTACTGTGTGATCTTGAGAAAGACGCTCAACTTCCATTTGCTTCAGTTTCTTTTTCTATAAAATGAGGATAATCAGATCACCTGAGATTTGTGAAAATAAAATTTTAGACAGATAGATAAATATATAGATATAGATCCTCCTCACAGTCCCCCTGAGTTCATAGCATATATGATATTATCCCTGTGTTTTATGGTAATGAGGCAACCAAAGGTCGGAAAGGGTCACTAGCCCAGGGACACAGTGATCAATAAATTGTACCGTTATTGTCATTATATCTTTTTTCCTCATCTTTATGCTAGGGAAATTTAGAGAAATCTCAAACAGACATGGTATTAGGGCAAGCCGCTGTTCTGCTACTTATTATTTTTCTATATGTTCTTTGGTGGACAATTGTGCAGGTGGAGATAATAAGAGCAAAATGGAAATACTGGTGTGTACATTCATCTTCTATAGACTCACTGGAAGCATAAATGGAATGACTCCAGCAGCAGACAGGATCATGGGAATTCTATATACTTCAACCCATTCCCATATGGTTTTGATTTCTTCAGTTGGGTCTATATCGTTTGAATGCTTTTGTATAGTGTTTGGAGTTATAAGTGGTTGTCATGGCAACATCTGTTACAAATGTCATTTGATTTCTGCAAATCAACGTTAAGCCTGGATAATTGTGGGCAATAGTTTTATCGCTAAGAATATCTGACTGCATTAGTTTGTTGAATTCTCAAAGATACTTTGGGATTTATACTGATAACATACTGAACATGTCATTTCTCCATTTATAAGTATAGAGAGGTTCTGATGTGTTAGTTCTGGATAGTTGGTGGTGCCTTTCCAGGTATCTGGCGGGTGCTGAATTTTTGCCTCCTTTCCCTTCTAGCCCTTCTAACATCTGCATTGTGGTCAGTAAATTCAAATTCCTAAGGAATAAACCTTCTGTGGTTTCTGCTGCAATTGACATGAGAGCATTTTGCGGTCATTTTCATCATCTCATTCTTCTCTCGTTTTTCACTAGGGATCAGGTAGAAATGGTCCTGGAACAAGTTGTTGTCTTGTGTTATTCTTTTATATTTAATGTCCTGTGGACTGCTGAGCAGGTACATACAATGACTTGTTGGTGTTAAAGAGAAACATAGGGACATCAGTTATTTGTCCAGAGGCTCCAACCAGATTCTCAGTCCAGCTCCAGGATTATTCAGTTCATGTTGCTATAGCTCTAAGATTTCCAAAGTCCTTCCTTCACAATCCCCCAGAGTTCATAGCATATATGGTATTATCCTTGTATTTTATAGTAATGAGGTAACCAAAGGTCAAAGAGGGTCATTAGCCCAGGGACACATAGTGAACAGTGTCAGAGCAAGGACTCAAACCCAAGTTTCTTAACTTCCAACCCATTACTCTTTCCCCATAATTAGAAATATGTATATTTGTGTATATATATGCAATACTTTCTATCTGAGGTTACTGAAATTCCTTAAACCAAGACTCTGCTAAACCTGACCAGGAAATCACCAAACAGAGGAGAGTAACAGATGCTTGGCCTGGGACTATAATTATGACCTCTCTCTCAAAGGATCCTAACATTCCCCTCCAAAGATTTTGAAACTGAAACATTGGTCTCATCCCTTGGTTCCTGTTGACTCTCCTGAGTCCTCTGTACTCCACAACATCCCATCATCTTGTTGGAAGGCATCTTAGGTGACTGACACTATTTGGGTTAAGTGATTCATTAGGTGCAATTCCTGGACTCAATTCCTTGAGTCCAGCTTAGCTCAAGTGAAGACACTGAGGGATGGGTGGGTGGGTGGGATAAGAGGACAGAACTGCAGACTAATTTCCCCAAGGTAAAAACAGCAGGATTGCTGCTAACCCTAAACTAGGGGGTGCAGTCTTTGCTTGAGAGGTTGATGAGGGAAATCATACAACCTGGCTTCAGTTTCTTCTTTGGTAAAGTAAAGAGGATGGGCTGGTCAATTTCTAAGCTCCTTTTCTGGTTTTAAATTTGATGACGCTTTCATTTACCACAGTTTAGAACTGTGAGCGAAGGGGCAGGGGGTGCAATCCAACCTCTCATCATAAAGCTCAAGACCATATCTGTAAAATGAGAAGTTTGCAGAGAGACAGTGTGGAATCATGGTAAGAGCCCTGGTTCTGGAGTCAGAGGTTCTGGGTTCAAGTTCTCTCCCGTTTACAGTCTGTTTAGCCTTGGCCAAGTTAGCTATCCTCCTTGAGATTCATATCCTTGTCTGTAATGCAGCAGCATCTCTATGCTCCCTGCTAGATTGGGGTTTCCATTATGACCCCATGGTAAGATATCTCTTAGGTCCCATCTAACTAAATTTGTGAACTATATCTCTGAACCTAATCCAGTAGAGCATTAACAAGCTGAAAAAAGGCTTTTATCATGCACACAACAGGAGTCTGTGTGAATGTTGCAAGTGAACTAGCCTTGATAAGTCTGGAGTCATTCTCAGAGACCTTCTGGGTCATCCTAGAGAGATTAACATTTGTCTTAGTGACAGGAATGTCCATTCCCTGAGGTTTTTAGTGATCATCCAATAAATAGGTAACACTATTGGAAGAAATAGGATTTTTTTCCCCTAATAACAGTATTAAGGGAGGAAGCAATGCAATTCTAAAACTCCTCAGTCCCAATAGGATCCAAAACCCCCTGCCATGATCCCCACAATACAGTAAATTAATTCTTCCTTCAACAGAATATTTGAATGCCAGTTCTTTGCCAGACGTTTTACTAAATAGCAAGCAGAAATCTAAGCTTCCTTTGTCTACTAGGGAAGTTAAATACACACAAGCTAGACAAAGTGCCTAAGAAAGGGCACTAAGCTCTAAATATGAGAGTGAAGTGTGGGAGGGGAGGGGAAGAGCACAGAGGAAACACACAGTTCTGCTTGGTGGCTGAAGGAAGATTTCCAAGATTTAGGCAGAGCCACAAAGGACAGGCAAGATTCCAACAGTTAGAAATTAGGGTGGAAAGAAACACTGGGCTCTAGAGAAAGACATGAACAAAGGTACAGAGAAGTGCACGACTCACAAAAGACAAAGCAATTGGGCTAGCTTTGCCAGAGTATAAAGAAGCAAGGGAAGGAATCTACTGATGAAAGAACAGGGAGCAGAGAGTGTGGTATTTTTATATTTACTCATTAATAAAATGTGGTGGTGATTTCTGGGAGATAAGAGAGGGAAGTAAATTAGGAGGCTATTTTCCCTTTTTGTTTAGATTTAAAGAAAAATGTTTTGGGTGATTTTAAGGATTTAGAAGGTGAAGAAAAGGAGAAGGAAGAGAGAAACTCCCCTGAATTCTCTGCCTGCATTTTAATGTTAATGAAAAGTTAATTTAAAGTTAATGAAAATGTAATAGCTTAGCTCACAGTTCATGCTCTGGCCAAGGGCTCCAGAGCAGGAAATGTCTCAGGATCTCATAGCTGAGAGGGACCATAGAGGCTGCCAAGAAGCCCTTCTACACTATGGCCTGCCAAGGGCTCCACCACCAATGAGGGGAAACCTACCGCCTCCCCATGCCATCGGTTTGGTTCTTGAATAGCCCTAATTCTTAGTATTGGCCCCGACTTCAAGCCTGAATCTTCCCCCTTCTCCTTGTCCCGCCTGGGAAGCCAGACACAAGAGGTCCAAGCATCGAGCTTGACATACCCATTTTTCATCTGCCCAGCCTTCTCTTCTTTAGGTTAAGCATTATAGCTCTGTTAGCAGGTCCTCCATCTTACAGATGGAACAGCAGAGGCCTTTGTCTGGAACCCCGACATTGCCTGTCTCCCTTCCACACATCAGGGTTCTGTTTCCTCTCTTTTCACCTGAGCTCTGCTGGCTGAATTCTTGGCCTATTTTCATGGCTTGTTATGGTTCCCATCTCCTGCCCAGTCGTCTGGGAAGGTCCATCTCTGAACATTCCCAGGTGGGTCCTCAGATTCTACATTTACCATCTACTGTCAGATGTGCCTTCCTTGTAGTCTTCCCACCTTGTGCATCTACCAGACCTTGTAATTCTCAAGCCCAGTATGATGGAATTGGAAATGACCTCTGTAACCAAACCATACTAAAAATGCATGACCTGTATAACATGTCAGATAAGTGGTCCCATCTCTGCTCAATGATATCCAATGAAATAAAACCCACTCCTGAAACAACCCAGTCTGTCTTGGATGTCGGGTCTCAAGTTGTAACTTGGCACATGCTCCACTAGAGAAAGCCAGGGGACCTGGGTTCAGATCTCACCTATGTGAACTTAGGCTAGTGTTTTCCCATCTCTGGGTCTCAGTTTCCTCATCTCTCAGTTGAGGGAGGTAGAAGGGGCCTTTGAGGTCTCTTCCAATTTTAGTCATGAGACCCTATAATTACTGTGTCCCATGGAATCTTTGATCCTCAGAGGCATCTGAGCTCAATGTGTACTTAAATTTGAATGTCTGTGATTAAAAGGAGATTCCTGGATCATTCATGTTCCACAATGAGGCGTCATGGTAGTTCAGTAGAGGAAAAATGAATTATTTTTTCACAGTGGGTTAAGATGACAGACCACAGTCCGTAGAAGAAGCTACATGTTCTCATTATTTCATCTTTGCCCCACAGTCTCACACTTCCTTAGTCAAAGATTTCAGGTCTTTTTTTTTTTTTTAATTTTTTCTCTTAATAGAAGGAAAACTACATGGTGGTCTTCCAGAAAGTAGCTTGGCTTGGTAATTAGGAAGGTAATGGAAGCAAAGTGGTCGTGGGGCTTTGTGAACACCAAGCTCCTCTCATAGACCTGCCTGATCGAAACCCTCTGGTGAGGTCCTTCTTCATCCAGGTGGAGGTCTCTGAGTTTTAGCTGTCAAACAGCAGTCAGTGGGAATGAGGCAAGACATGTGCCTAGAACAAGGCTTTCCAGCTGTTCAGAGAAGGGAACTGGTTCTCCTTCGCCCATCCTAGGAACACTCTAATTAACCCTCTGTGTGTGTGTGTGTGTGTGTGTGTGTGTGTGTGTGTGTGTTCATCCTTCTTTGCAGAAGAAGACCATGCCATCAGAGAAATGATGACATGACTTTGTTTCGAGTGATGTCCCAAAGAAGAAGTATGTAGTCCTACTATACGAAGAGGCAGCTAATTGTGTGTATTTACATGAGGTCAGAGGGCAGCCCTGGCTTTAAAGGGTGCATGTGTGAAGAGAGGTTGGCACACTGCTCTCAGAGCACCATGGCCCCTGGGAGAAAGCCCCTCAACTAGCCAGTCTTTTTCTGATACCCATCCGTCATTGAAATGCAGCTAGAAATTTGATGAACAGATAACCTTCATTCTTAATCTAGGCAGGCTCCCTCTCAAAGTTCATAGTCACAGAGCAAAGAGGGACCTCAGAGATTTAGTCCAGCCCTCCTTTCATTTTATAGATCAAGAAAATAAGGCCGTTGGGAAGAAAAGCTTACATAAGAAGAAAGCATCAGATACAGGATTTGAATCCAGGACTACGAATTCCAGAGCTGGAGCTCTCTAACACATTCTTATTCTAATCATGATTCTCTCTTGGTTTGTGACCTTGTTTTTTCATGAATACTCATGTGTGGAGAGACGGGCAGCATCTGCATGGCAGTAGGAAACCATGAGGATAGGGTGAAGAAGTCTGGGTTCCGCCAGTCATTTGACCAAAGTTTTCTGACAGCATCTTTTGATCTGGCCTCTGACTGCCTGGAGGCAATGGGGTGGTGCAGTGGCCAGAGCACCGGAAGACCAGAGTTTCAATCCGGCCTCAGACACTTTCTAGCTTTTTGATACTGGGCAGAGAGGTTGCTTAAATTCCTGTTATCCCCCTCTGCCTCTTAATGTGTAAAATGGAGATCATAATGGCACGTGTCTCCCAGGGTTGTGGTGATGTTTGTAAAGAACTTTGCAAACTGTGAAGCGCTCCTTGTTGTCTACTATCATTACTATCCCAGTATTGGGGAGTCTCAGCTCCTACCCTCCTAAAGCTCACATGCCCTTAGGCAGGGTGAGAGGAGGATGATATATGGACAAAGTCAGTTGAAAAATAAAAGTGGAAAGTCCACAGACTGAGCTATAGATAGGGGAGGGGAATCTGAAACTCCCTTGTGGGAGCAGGTGATAGAAGTGGATAACAGTTCACAAAAGCATGGATGAGGAAAAGGGAAAGAGGGCTTGGCTGAGGTGGATGAGCTAGAAGTCCTAAAGGAGGCCCCATCTAGGAGAATGGTGGGTGTGTTGAACTAAGCTCAAGTGAATTGAGATTGTCCAGGTAGGCCTTGGAATTTCAGCGGAGATGGAAGAGGTAAGGAAGGTAAGACAGGGGTCCTCCTCAGGGCCATTGGAAGGTGCTACAGCTGATAGGTAGTGGGTCCAAGGGTCCCAGGAGTCTAGCTGAAAGGGCACTCCACAGTCTCCTAGTCAACTCTCATGCTATACAGGTGAGGAATGAAAGTCTCAGGATATTGTGACTTGCGTGAGATCCCCAGATAATAAATGTCCAAGGTAGGATTTGAACTCCTTTCTTCAGACTGCAGAGTCAATATCCTTGAGAGAACATAAACCAGGAACTCAAGTCCTATAAGGAAGAGGGCTGAGAATCCCAGAGGTCAATGGATGGTAGTGATGAGGATGTAGTCATACAATTCTCCATGATAAACAAGAGGAAACTGAGTCTTGGTTGAAGTGACCTCTCCAAGGTCGTATGATTAAGCTAGGTCTTGACCCTGGATCTGACCAGTGTTCAGCCTCTCTCATTCCACCAGGCTCCCTTGCAGCAGTCGAAGATAACATATCTTTCCCTCTAATTGCAGAGGGTGTTAAACAGCAGGTAGGGAAGGAAATCAGTCCTGCAAAAAAATGCTAATTGTCCAACTCGATGAGTCTGAGACTGACCAGATCCTTTCCCTAACTGCTCTGCCCAGTGCTCTGGTTTACCATTGTCCATGCAACCCCTGACAGGCCACACCAGAAACTGACTCTGAACCATGTCATGGGATGGGCAGGAGGAGATACCAGAGACAGAGAGAGCTCAGCTAGTGACCCAAGGGAAGGCACCTTGGGGACTCCTTTGCCCTTTGCTTTAGGGGATTTTTGAGGAGAGGGAGTAAGAAAAGAGGGGTGATTGTGTTTATTTTTCTGCAATGCTTGCTTTACCTTTGGGAGGCTCTGATCGTCCCATGCTCTTCTTTCCAAATATGGAATTCTCCACCCCAGTCCCTACGACCTGACACTCAAGTCCATGAGAATTCCATTGCCTTTCCCCAAGTGCTGAAAGCTACATTCTAAACACTGGGGTGGGATTCTGAAGGGATCCCCTAGATTCCTCAGACATGGGGCTTGGTTCTAGAGCTATGTTGCTCCTTGTTGAAAGCCTCTGCAAGGATTGTAAGCTGAATGCTCTTCGCAGATAATGCTGTCTTACAAAACCAAACCCGAGGCCTCTGTGGGCCAGAAGTTCTGGCTGAGCCACCTTCTGCCCTGGGCCCGCCCCCTCTGTTGCCCCACTCTTTAATCAGGCTGTGAATCAGGCTTGGGAAGCTGGCCTAGAGTCAGGTCATTGTGTCTGGAACAGTAGCAGCCCTGCTGGGGAGAAAAACATCCCCCATCCCCCAAAAGGGGAAAGTGTATCTCTTGGTGAAGTTTGTGGGTGAACCAGATCCCTTCCTCTTCCCCCTTGCCAAATGCTGGCACAGGCAAGCACACAGACACACACACGCACATACACCCCACCCCCCCTCCCCCCCCCCACACACACACCAGCTACAACTACAACTAAACCACAGACCGACAAACAGAACAACCAGTAGATTCCCTAAGGGTGCGCTGGGCCTATCCAAAGGGGCTGTTGGAGCCAAGTAGGGTCAGACCTCCCCACTGTGCTTGCATGTGCAGGAATCCCCTGGAGAATAGAGCCCTGCCCACCAAGATGAATTGGATTCCGTTTGTCCCATTTTATCACACGCTGAAGATCCTTAGAAATGAGTGGTGCATCTAGGTACAAACACAGTCATAGGAGTTTCCTAGGCTGTTCATTATTGCTTTTTGTATTAGCTCTGAGCTTTGGGGGACTAGGGGTCTGAGTGATACCTGACTGAACATCTCATTCTTCAAAGGGCTGATAGATAGATGTCATCATTGGCCTAACATGATGACAAGTCCAGCACTCAGAGGAACCTCATACCCCATCAAGACGTTCAGAGCCCAGGAGATTAAATCTTGGCTTTTTGCCCAAGGTCACAAAGGCAGAGAAGGTCAGAGGGGAGATTTGAAGCTAAGCCCTCAAAGGACCTTCTCCACCTTCCTACTTCCTAACCACCTCCCAGCTGGACGTGAATTTGACTTTGCTTTATATATCTAGGTCCTGATTAGTGCAAATAACAAATCCCTTGAAGCGGTCACATTATTCACATCCATACTGCATATTTCCATTTGTCTGGAACCAATGAACACATTTTACATAGTTATAACTCTGAACGTTGTGGACCAAAATATACAAGTTATCTAGGTCTGTGTTTTTCAACCCCAGTAGAATGTAGGCCTTTGGAGTGAGACTGCTTCCTGTTTGTTCTTATAACTCCAGTGGCTGGCACACAGTAGGTACTGAATAATCATTGGATAGAATGGATGGGATACATTTTTTTTTCTGACCAAGGATTGGAAGGAAAGGGTCACCACAAACGTTCTGAAAGGGTTAAGGCAGGGATTTCTTTCTACCCTGCTCAAAATGGGCCATGAAGCCCTTGGCAAGATTGCCATGATTTGCCTGCCCCACCTTTAGCCTCAATCCTCCTGCCTGGCAAGGGGATGGAAGGACTCTGCCAAACAGTTAGCTGCTTCTGGTTTCCACTTGAGCCCATCCCTGACAAACCATCACTATCTTTTGCTCTGATTTTGCTCTCACCTTCAGTTTTCTGTAGTGTCTTTCAGTCAAAGCAAGATCTTGGCTGCTCTCTACTCCCTCATCCCCTCCACCTAAAACAGCTACTAGGAAGGGTCATGACATTAGAAAATGGTATCTGCTAGGGATCCAGAAAGCTTTAGCTAAAGACGGGCATGGAGAGCTCTACTCCTAGCTGGGGAACGCCGGCCAGATAGATTAGCAATGTTTACAAGGGAAAGCACGTCTAGTATAGGACAGTATGAGTGTGAAGAAGGCTTCTCAGCCCACTGAAGTGCGTTGGGGTATGTGGAGGGGTTGTGCAGACCATGAGCACAGGCCACATAAGCTCTTCCAGCCCCTGACCTTGTCTCTCTTGAAGGGCTCATGAGAAACTGCAGGTGGCCTAGACTTCCCTTCCATGTTGCCCCTGCAACATAGCAGCAGCTGCCTCTGGGCATGACATGCATTGACTGGTGATGAGTGCCAGGTAATATCACATGCTTACTGAGACCAGAGAGGGGAGAAGAATGCCATATCGGATGGAACGTCAGCATGAAAAGCAGGTACAGGTAATTTTTCCTTGGATCCAGGCCAGAGCTCCAGCATGAAAGTTCCTCCAGTCTATTTTGCCTTAGGATTTTTGGAAAGGGGGATTGAGGGAGGGAAGGGGTGGAGAGGATTTATGTAAGAAAGCTGGGTTGCCTTCAAAACTAGCCTCCAGACATGGTGGGGCTGCCCCACCCATCTTCTCGTCAGCTCTGAGGAAAGGGAAGGATGGCAGCTGGGGAAACAAAAGGCCAGATCTGAAAGGCTGAAACAGTTTCATTCCCAGAAATCTGTCTGACCAAATCCTAGGTCCTCTTGGTTTAGAAAAGTCAGCTGGCAGAGGCTGGGAACAAGAGGGAGTTTTTCCCTGTGCCCACAGCTGAAAACAAGTCGCTATTGTATAGACAGATATGGGCACGGAGGAGACTTTACTTTGCTCAGGAAGGAAGGAATGTTCCTTTGAGCCATCTGTCATCAAAGTCATCCTCTTCCCTCGCCCTCACACCCTCCATCCAATCAGTGGCCAAGTCTCCTGGATTCTCTCACCATAACATCACCCAAAGCCATCCCCTTCTTTCCACTCACATGGCCACCTCCCGCCCTAATGAAGGTCCTCCTCACCTTGTGCCTGAACACCCACAATGGCCTCTCCCTTCTCATCCCCCTAAGACCTGGCAAATTCATCTTCTCACAGTGTAGCCTAAGTCACACTTCCTTTGCTCAAAACTGTGCAGTGATTCCAGATATGGAAACCTCTTTCACCAGTGCAGATACAGCCCACCTAGAATGTAGCCTTAGATCATTACTATCTGTGCATCACTGGGTGAGTAGAATAATTCTGAGCCTCAGTTCTCCCATTTGTTAACTGGGAACGATCAAAGGTTTGTTGTGAGGCTTAGAGGAGATGGGGTAGAAGGCCCCTAGGTGGCCTAGAGCAAGGCTTCTGAGCCAGTTGTGTGTCAAGGACCCCTTTGGCAATCAGTGAAGCCTATCAGGCAACTCCTCAGAATGTCTGAAATGCAAAAAATAAAGTGGGCGTGGTTACAAACGAAGCCCAAGGTTAGGGAAAATAAAGTGATTTTTCCCTAATCCAAGTTCATGGGCCCCCTGAAAGGTGTCCATAGACCCCATGTGGATTCTAACAGCTCCCAAGCTTAATGGATAGAGCGCTAGAAATGTCAGGAAGAGCTGGATTGGAATCCTGCCTCCGATGTGGCCTGTGTGACCATGGAAGATCACTAAATCTTAGCCTCAGTTTCTTTATCTGTAAAATTGGAGCATTGATAACATCTATCTTACAAAGGTTGTTGTGAGGATCAAATGAGATTGTATATGTAAAATTCTTTGTAACCCTGAATGTTTGTTATTGATGGGGGTGGTATATGAGGGTCCGTTGGTGGGGGTGTCCTGGTTCTTCTTCCTTCTCCATCAAATCAATCAAGCACAATGGAAAGTGAATAATGGGCTGGGCTTGAAGCCCTGGACTAAGGAAGATCTGAATTCAAATGTGGCCTCAGACTCTTACTATCTGTATGTCCCTGGTCAAGTCACCTAACCCCATTTGTCTCAGTTTCCTCATCTATAAAATGAGACAGAGAAAGAAATGGCAAACCACTCCAATATCTTTGTCAAGAAAACCCCAAACGGAGTCATGAAGAGTTAGTCACAACCGAACAACAATAGATATGCCAGATACTGTGTTAGGGCTGGGAATTCAAGAAAGCAAAAAATGATTCCTATTCACAAGGAACTGGCATTGTAGCCCAACCCACTTGATATAAATTATCAAATTCTAGTGGTTTAGGGTGAGATGAGACTTTAGTGGTTGTCCTGTCCAACTGACCTATTTTACAAATGAGAAAATGGAACCCCAGAGAGATCAAGATATTGGATGGAGTAGCAGAACTGAGGCTTGCAGCCAGGTTCTCTAATTCCAGTTTCAAAACCAGCCCCAGTCCCCATCCCATCTTCCCTCCTCTAGTGCTGATGTTCCCCATTCTCCATCCGAAGGGTCTTTCTTAGTCTAACACCCTTTGGGTGGATTATAATCAATTCATTCTCCATGCTTCTGCAGTCTCCTCATGGGTAATGTGTTGAGTTTGCTAAGTGTCATCTCTGGCTCCATCCAGCTTTGGATATGGGATACTATGTCCTTGGAACATATCAGGACACCATATTTCACCCAAGGATCCCTTTTTGGGAATTAGCATATATGGAAAGAGATTCAACTGTCCCTTTGGGATGACCCTGTTGTTCACCATAGTCCCTCTCTCTGAATTCCAAGGGAAGGCACAACTCTAAAACAGAGGTCACCTGAGTCACATTATTACAAGAAACTGACAAAAGCAAGTCCCTTGGAGTAAATCAGACTAACTTTATGATCCTATTTGACTTATAAGCTCCTTGAAAAAGGGTAATGTCATACATAATCAGCTTTACAACCTCTGATTTCATGCCTTGCGCACAGTAGGTACTCATGAAATATTTGCTAAAATTGCATATAAATAGACATTTTCTTCCCCATAGCCTTCATCTTTAAAGAAATCAGCAAAAAGAGAATAAGAAGATTTATTTGATAGATTAAGTAAATGAACTCTTTTCCCTGCAAATATAAATTCAATTTAACTTGGAGTTCAGGGGGAGGGTAGACTAGAAGGAAACTCTGAACCAGAAAAAGATCAGGGCTTGGAAAGTTGAATGTCTTCTGTTGATCTTCTATTAACCTAATAATAGACGGCTTTTAAAGTGCTTAATTGAACTTGTCTTGCAACAAGCTGGAAAGTCCCCATGTTTCTTCACTTTCACATGGGATCCCAAATCTCCCACAGTGAACTTGTCAGACTGACTGTTAGTTATTACAGATTTCAGATAGTTAGCTTGGGGTAAAAGGGTACACTTTTCTCTCTTCTCTTGCTTCTAGGTGGAGATTATACTAGTTCATTTTGTTTTGTTTTGTTTTTTAAACAGGAAATGCCTGCTCAAATGTGAATGTCTTAAAGATTGCAGTGATCTTAGCTTGCATTGAAGGAAGGGCAGTGTCCAGGATGAGGGAAGTAACAGCCCTGCTGTCCTCTACCCTGTTAGAACCACACCTAGAGCACAGAATGCACTTCATTTGTGGGTGTCACATTTTGGAAGGGCCATGGACAAGCTATAGAGCATCCAAAGGAAAGTGACCAGAGCCACATCATTAATGGCAGGAGCTCAAAGAACGGGAAATATTTAGCCCAGATAAGAAGAGGTTTAGGAAGGATATGAGAGCTGCCTTCCAGCATCTGAAGGATTGCCATGCAGGAGAAGATTCAGATTTGTCATTCTTTTCCCCAGAAGGCAGGGGAGCCAGTGGTGGAAGCCATAGAAAGGTCTATTCAGACTCTTTTTAAGGGTAAATGTTCTTAACAAGGAGAACTATTCAAAAATGAAATAGACTACTAAGAAAGGTAGTGAGTCACCCATCACTGTGAGACATCAAGGAGAGTCCTTGAGACCACTCATTAGGCAGGTGGCAGAGGAGATTGCTTCCCCAAGTAAGGAATTTCTTCTCATGGACAAAATGAGGGAAGTGGACTGGGTGACCTCCACAGTCCCTTCACAGATTCTGTGATTCTCTGAACCTGATTTCTTGACTGCAACGGGGGTGCCCACTTTCCTTTCCACAGAGGCCAGTCTATCACTCAGTGTTCTTCCCTCTACTCTCTTCAAATTATTTTTCTGAATGATGCATCAATGGGTTCAATGAGGTTAAGAACAGGACTCAAACTATGTATCGGAAGATCACTTATTGCTAGGAAAGTGAGTCAAGTTTATGTGAATATCTGGCTGTTGCTTTTTCTTCCTATGATCCACTTGAATCCACCAACCCTCCTTCTGAATCAATGCCCCACCTCTACCCAACAGATCTCAACCTTTTCTCCCAGCACTCAGAGGAACCCACCAGAAAACAGCCCACGTGCTCTTTCCAGTCTACGTCAATAAGACACAAAGAGGTGACACCTAATTTGGGCTTGGCCACACAGCTAGTAGCTACCAGAGTCAGGAATTGAACCTCTCAGTAAAATATAAGCTGAGGACAAAATTTTTTTTCCCTTTTGTCTTTGTATTTGTATAGAACTCTGAGCCCATACCCAGGATACCTGAATGGTTCCTTGGTGGAGAAAGCTGAATACATTACAGAATACCAATGGGCCATTGTTCTAAATCTGAAGGGGACCTAATAGACCACTTAGTACAACACACTTACTTTACAAAGAGGAAACTGAGGTCCATGAAGTTTCAATGACTTGCCCAGATACTCCATGTTCCAGGTAGGATTGGAAACTAGTAGATATCCTGTCTGCTATCCCAGGACTCATTCTATCCACTGTGAGCAGCAGTAGTTATTTGGCAAAAGAACTGGTAAGTTGTGGATAAGGAAACGTCATCCCCAGCTTTCCTTTCCCATTCTCACTTCTTATGGTCACCAGTGGATATATCCAGAAATAAGATCCTGTCCCTGTTTTGCCTATGAAAGATACATAGTTTTCTTCTTGGGGGTACTATGGATAGAGACAACTTATGACTTTTATCATGATATATTGGGGTCCTGGAGAAAGGCAGGGAGAAGAGTGTTGGATTGAGAGAGCTCCTGGATTCAACTCTGTAGTTTTTCACTTCTTCCATGTGTGACTTTCAGCAAAGAAAGGAACTTGACCTCAGTTTCCTTATCCATAAAATGAGGGGGTTGGATGAATGTCTTGTAAACCATCCCCAGCATCTGAATCTCTGGCCCTGGCTGAGGAAACTTTGGTATTGTAGTGGGTTACAGATCTGAAAATAAGGAGTTCAAAGTTCTGAGACTTTTGCCATGTGGGCTTATAGCTTTGGGCAAGTCTTTTCACATCTTTGCGTCAATTTATCTGTAAAATGGGTAGAAATGTTCCTTTACTTCACCTAGTTGTTAAGAAAATTGATGTGTCTTGGTGAAGCTTTGAGATCTGCTGACAAGCATTTGCACAGAGCAGGACGCCATCCTCCCATAAATGCTCAGTGACATTCTGAAAATGTTTTATGACTTTAACAACATCGTTCATGGCTGAGTGGAGGAAATAGCCACGTTTGGGTACACAGTAATGTTGACCTCAAAGTAGAAGCAGAACGTGTGTGTTATTGCCATTCCTTAAATGAAATGGTTCTTACCAAGGTATGTGTCTGTCAGTCAACATCTGATGAGTCCTACTGTGTGCCAGACCCTATGTTAAATGCTGAGGATACAACGAAAGGCAAAAAGTATTTCAAAGAGTTCACAGTGTAATGGGAAAGAAAACATACAGACAAGTAGGTGCAAACCAGGCTGGACCTGTGCATAGAGCCCTGGGCCTGTAGTGAGGAAGCCTTGAGTTCAAATCCAGCCTCAGACATTTCCTATCTCTACAACTGCAGTTGAGACACTTAGTCTCTGTTTGCCTCAGTTTCCTCATCTGTAAAATGAGGATAACAATAGCATCGACATCCCAAGTTTGTTGTGAGGATTAATAGAGATAATAATTGTAAAGCCTTAACACAGAGCCTGGCACAGAGCTATGTAAGTGTTGGCTTGTTGGTGTTGCACAGGAAAAGTGTGTGTGGGTGTTCATCCTTCGTTGCCAAAGAAGACCACGCCATCAGAGAAATAATGACATGACTTCCACTTGACTTTGTTTTGAGTGAGGGAAGGCTGTGCAGGTCACCAGCCTCACTTCTCCTCCAGAGCCATCTGAATCCAGTGACCAGATAATACTCATCAGGTTGACTGGAGATGACCCAGGAGGAGGCAATTGGGGTAAAGTGACTTGCCCAAGGTCACACAGCAAGTGAGTGTCAAGTGTCTGAGGTAAGATTTGAACTCAGGTCCTCCTGACTCCTACACTGGTGCTCTATCCACTACACCACCTAGCTGCCCCTGCACAGGAAAAGTAGGAAATCATCAATAGAAGGAAAGTATTATAAATAAGTGGGATGGTGAAGGGCTCCCCATGGAAAAGAAGATTTTAGCTGGGACTGGATGGAATCTTGGGGAACCAAGAGGCACAGAGGAAGAGGGAGGCATTTCCAGGCTGGGGAACAGAAAGGGAAAATGGTCAGAGTCAGAAGATGGAGGGATTGATTTAAGAAGCAGTAAGGAGGCCAATGACATTGGATTAAAGAGTTCATGCAGGCCAAGATCCAAGAAAACTGAAAAGGTAGATGTGGGGCTGAAGTGCATTGATGACCAAACAACATTTTGACCTTTGATCCTGGAGGGGGCCGAGAGCCACTGGAGTTTGGATGGGAAGATGCCAGAGGGGAAGATGTGGGACATGGTCTGATCTGAGCTTTAGGAAGATGTCAGACTGGAGTGGGGACACTTGAGGTAGGCAGCCCAAGAAATATATAGGCTGCTGGAATAGTCAAGGCACAAGATGATAAGTAGCAGAATTAGGATGATGACAGTGTCAGAGGAGAGAAAGGGGGATAGGTGAGAGTTATTATGAAATAAAATGGACAGATTTGATGAGAGGAGCTAAAGAGAAAAGTAGAGAGAAAGGGGAGTGAGGGAAGAAGGACAGAACATGAGATGCAAACGTGGGTGAATGGGAGGATGGTGGTGCTGTTGAAAGTAATAGGCAAGTTAGGAAGAAAGTTGGATTTGGGGGAAAGATAATGAGTTCCATTTTGGACATATTGAGTTTAAGATGTCTATAGGACATCCAGTTCAAGATGTCCATTAGGGAGGTCTAAAGATAAGAGATTAGAGGTCAAAGTGGGATTAAAACTGGACAAAAATATTTGAGAATTATCTAAATAGAAATGGTCATTGAATCCATGAGAGCTGATGGGAGCACCAAATAAAATAGGATAGAGGGATAAGAGCAGAGGGCCCTGGACAGGCTTGTGGGACACTATGGTAAGACAGTTTGACCTGGACAGAGATCCAGGTGATTCCGGTGTAGGGGACACTGTCAGTTTCTTCATCTTCTGCAAGGGATGTTTGCTCTCTAGCCACATGGGCCAGAGAAGGGATAGCTAGACTGCCCAATCTGGAATCAAAGGGCTGGCTCTGCCACTGTCACTTAGCTGCTATGGGCCTCAGTTTCTTCATTCATAAAATATAGTGTGATGGACTCAGTGATGCCTAAGGGTTCATTACCTACTCTCTCCGTATGCTCCTCTAAGGGAGAGGCTAATAGTTCAAATCCACGGGGCTATACAGCTGGGAGATTCAATATATCCTATTCTCTCCTTCTGTTTGCGCAACTTTAGATGGAGGCAAAAGGAGTTTGTGAAAGTTCTGGGTTCAGTGCCCAACCCTGGTACTCACTGGATGTATGACCACAGACCATCCCTGTAACATTGAGCTTGTATCCTCACATCTGTAAAACCTGCAGCCTCTTCTCTGCAAGGCTTAAATCAGAAAGTAGATGTCAAATCACCTGACAGACTTGAAAGGTCTGTAGAGGTATTCATTGCCCTTACTGTTGCTGTTGAACGCAAGTGAGTCCAGTCAGATGTATGTTGGGCAATTTGCTCTCCAGATCCTCTCCTTAAATCCTTGGCATGGAATGTTTTCTCTTCCAAGGACTTTGAGAACCTCCGGTTTTACACCTGAGAAATCTGAGGCTCCTGGAGGGCCAGTGACTCACTCAAGGTCACCTAACATGTGAATGGAAGAATGCTCCATTTTGGTGCTCTTTGCTCAGACCACAGTGGAAACATCTTCATCTGTCTAAAACTTTGATTTTGCTGGTCAGTCAGAAAGAGGGTATGGAGGTCTACCTGGGCAGGCGAAATTTCTGTGGACCAGGGTAGCATCAAGAAGGATTGTATAACATGTTTTCTGGAAGGGATCATTCAACCCCGGAATGATGTCTGGATGACTTTTCCATAGAATAACCACATAACAGGCTGTTGTTTTGTAGCGTTGAATCTAGCCTGGGGCAGGGAGGGAGAGAGAGGGCAGGGTAGGGTGGAGTCAGGCACTTACCCCAGGGTGCAGATGCCAGGGGCAGTGGTGTACTGTGGAACTAGCTTCTGATGAGGAAGGGGATGTAGGGGAAGGGGAAAAAAGGGAGTGACTACTAGAGGAAGATGGGTATTAAACATTCCAGAACCCTGACCCAAAGCTCCGCCTGTCCTCCCTTAGTTATATCCCTGGCTACCAGTGTAGATTTGTTTCAGAATCAAACAATTTCTAAGCTACATCAATGTTATCTAGATATGATTAACTTCATCTCTTTTTAAGACTGACTTTCAGGGGCTTATGGAAGGGCAGCTAGGCGTCCCAGTGGATAAAGTGCTTTCTAAAGTCAGAAAGACTCGTCTTCCTGAGTTCAAATTAGACCTCAGACACATGTTAGCTGAACGACCCTGGGCAAGTCACTTAAGCCTGTTTGCCTCAGTTTCCTCATCTGTAAAATGAGCTAGAGAAGGAATGAACAAGCCAAGAAAACCCCAGGTGGGGTGAGGAATAGTCAGACATGACTGAAATGACTGAACAACAACCACCAAACAAGCTCTTCCAGCCTCCTCCACTAGGCTTGTGGTGGAAACCTTTCATTTGTGTTTCCTCTCCCTTTGGAGCATTAGCTCCTTGAGAATAGACTGTCTTCTTGTTTTCTATCCCCAGTACTCAGTCTATTGCTTTGAACGTAGTAAGTGCTAAATGATCCTTTTCATTTATTCTTTCCAATAGAAAAGCATGGCCTGGCGGCCCACCTTCCACTGAAGAGCCTCTCTTTGACCTTGACTGGAGTAGTCTGTGGATGACTGATATACAGTTGGTCATTGGGCTCAGACTCAACTGGACATTTTTGAGTGTGGAAGGAAGTTCTAGTGTTCTCCCTTTCCACTGGCATGGGCTTCATCAATATGGTGGCCTCCACACTACTAGGTGATGTCAATGGAAGACAATCTAAGCACCACAGAATAAAAGCTATTTTCTGTAACTGACCATAATGTGCCCTAAGAGAGTCATTTGGGTAGCAGTGCTGAGATAGCCTAAGAGGAAATATCTGGACTTTGTGGTTTATCCTGCAGCTCTTCCTGGGTCCAGGACTAACTGAAAGCTATGAGTCATTACCCTGGACTGCTATGGTTGATTATTTGACTTATGGTGTTTCATGTAATGGGCATATTTCAGGAGGAACATGGAATAATTAACTAGTGGAAAGATTAGTGGACTTGAATTCTATTTATTTGCATCCCAGGTCCCTTGGACAACTTGAGTCAACTGTCAGAGCCTCCAGATACTCATCTGTAAGACAGTTCTCCCCAGCATCCCTGCACTCTCAACCTCACCACATTGTTGTAAGAGTGAGAATCGTCCATAAAACACGGCATTTAGGAAGTGCCCACTATGTGCCGGGCGCTGTCTGGGAAGGCTGAGATGATAACTGCCCTGACTTCCTCTCTGCTTTTTCACTCCAACCCCATTCCTCCCCTGGATCTCTCTCCACAGGACTGACATCGCCCTGCTTGTATGAGCTGTTTCCAGGGTGGCTGAGGTCCTCCTTCAGTCAGAAGAGACTTCCAGCTGCTCCTAATTAAAATGTCTGATTCAAGAAGATATCAAGTTCTTGATCAAGCCTAGTGAACTTCTGGAAGTCTTCTCCCCTGATAAATCTATTTGGCCTTAGCATCTTGACACTTACTTTAATTGGATTAGGCTAATTAGATAGCTTCATGCAGTCAATCCCAAATTTATTCCCCTTGACCTTAAATCTAACCATACTCAACTCAGTTCTGGGCTTCTCTGCCTCTAGGACAATAGTTCTTAACCTGGGACTAACCCAGAAAAGATACCCAGGAAACTTTTAGGTAGTTTATGGTCTTGGATGGGAAAATAAATTATATCTTTGTTTTCACTTATCTCTAACTGAAATTTAGAATTTCCCTTGAATTATTTTAAAATAGTAGCCTAAGAAGCGGTGCAGAGATTTTAGCAGCCTCTGTCTCTGTCTGTCTGTCTGTCTGTCTATTTGTCTATCTGTCTGTCTGTCTGTCTGTCTGTCTGTCTGTCTGTCTCTCTCTCTCTCTCTCTCTCTCTCTCTCTCTCTCTCTCTCTCACACACACACACACACACACACACACGCACACACACGCAAATGATCTGCTACATTCTGCGATTGAATTCCACAGTTCTTTCTCTGAGTGTGGAAGGCATTTTGCCTTAGAAGATCATTGGGAATTTTTTTTTTTTTTATGTCCTTGCATTGCTATGAAGATCCAAGTCTACCAGAAAAAAAACTCTCACACACTGTGGTCGTTGCTGTGCACAGAGTTCTCCTGGTTCTGCTCCTTTCACTCAGCATCAGATCATATAAGTCCTTCCAGGCCTCCCTGAAGTCTTGTTCATTATTTCTTATGGCACAATAGTACTCCATTACATTCATGAACCATAATTTATTCAGCCATTGCCTAATTGATGGGCATCCGCTTGATTTCCAGTTTTTGGCAACTACAAAGAGTGTTGCTATAAATATTTTTGTACATGTGGGACCCTTTCCCATTTTTATGATCTCTTGGGGATACAGTCCTAGAGGCGCTATTGCTGGGGCAAAGGGTATGCACATTTTTGTAGTCCTTTGGGCATAGTTCCAAATTGCTCTCCAGAATGGTTGGATGAGCTCACAACTCCACGAACAATGAATTAGCATTCCAACTCTCCCACATCCTCTCCAACATTTATCATTTTCCTGTTCTGTCATGTCTGCCAATCTAATATGTGTGACGTGGTACCTCAGCGTTGTTTTGATTTGCCTCTCTCTAATCAAAAGTGATTTAGAGCATTTTTTTCATATGATTATAAATATCTTTAATTTCTTCCTCTGAAAATTGCCTTTTCATATCCTTTGATCATTTATCCATTGGGGAATGACTTGTATTGTTGTACATTTGACTCAGTTCTCTATATATTCTACAAATGAGGCCTTTATTCCCGAGATTAGCTGTAAATATTCTTTCCCAATTTACTACATCCCTCCGAATTTTGATTGCATTGGGTTTGGTTGTGCAAAAACTTTTCAGTTTAATGTAATCAAAATTATCCATCTTACATTTCATAATGCTTTCTATCTCTTCTTTGGTAAAAAATTCTTCCTTTCTCCATAAATCTGATAAATACACTGTTCCTTGCTCCTCCAGTTTGTCCATGGTATCAATCTTTATACCTAGATCGTGTACCCATTTGGACTTTATTCTTGTGTATAGTGTCAAGCATGGGTCTATGCCTAGTTTCTGCAACACTGTTATCCGGTTTTCCCAGCAATTTTTGTCAGACAGTGAGTTCTTATCCCAGAAGCTGGGTATTTAACTTTTTGAGCCCCACCTAACCCACATTTCCAGCCGCACTGACCTCTCCCTTCCACATTCTTCTATACAGTCAGAATGACTTTCTCTTGGATCTTCAAAAAAGGACATTCCACGTCCCATCCTTTGAACTGGCTTCGCACTCCCTTCTCATGTCTACCTCATAGAGGTCTTCTATTCCATTAAGACCCAACTCAAGCACCACTGGCAAGAAATCTTTCCTGGATGCCCCAGCTGCCAGTGCCCTCCTTCCCAAATAACTATGTAGTTAGGCAGCTAGAGCTCACCAAAGTGCACAGAGCACGGGGCTGGAACTCCAGAAGAACTGAGTTCAAATCTCTCCTTAGACAGTGTGACCAAGCACTTAACATCCATCTGTCTCAGTTTCTTGAACTGTAAAATGGAGATAATAATCCCATGTGCTGCTACCAAAACGACTCTCTTAGGGGACATTATGATCAGTTACAGAAAATAGCTTTTACTTCACATTGCTTAGATTGTCCTCCATTGGGAGGATTAAATGAGATAACATTTGTAAAGTATGTAGCACAGTGCCTGGAATATAGTAGGTATGATTTTGTACATAAATTTTTCAGGTAGGCTGTATCTGTTTCTCTATGTACTCTTGTCTCCTTCATTAGGATTGGAGCTCCTTACAATCAGAGAAAACTCCATTGTTTATTCTTATATCTCCAGATGCTTGGTTGTTGTCCTTCATCCTTGAAGAGAGCAAAAATGACATTACTGTGCTAGGGCTAAATTTCAATGTGTCTGGTGGTGGCTGATTGGACCATTATGAGCTCAGAATGTTCTACCACAGGCTGGGCACAAATGGTCTGTGTGGACATTTGAGGTGGATACTCTAAAGTTGTGTATCCTGCATTTCCTTTTAGATGTTTCAATTCTGTTTCACTCACAGAGCACAGCACCTTCGCTGACATGGACACACTGTGCTGAGTGGTCCTGTGTATGTCTCCCATGTCACACAATCAATTCCAAAGTTCTTGAGAGTGTCCTTGTATGACTTCTTCTGACCACTGTGTAAATGCTTATTTTGTATGAGTTCTCCATAAAACAGTCTTTACATCTCTCATGATTAGCACAGGACTTTGTTATGCATAACAAACACTTAATACATGCTTTTGGATTGATTGATAGAAGTGCACACAATATATCTACCCCACCAAAACACCCATAAACAGTACTTTGGGAAAGGGGGTAGCTGCTGGAGCAGGGATCTAGGTTTCATGCAGGAGGCCTGGGAGCTGTCTAAAAAGAACTAATGATTCTAAAGAATAGGTTCCCAAAGTGGGTGATGTCACTAACTAGGGATGTTGGAACCTTCCAGGGGATGTTAGTAGTCTTGGCTGCAATTGAGGGGCGTTGTATTAAAATAAGGAAATAAAAATATGGAAGCATAAGGAAAAAGAAAAGCATATTTTGAAAAAAGAAACATTTGTACATGTTCCATCTACTGTATAACAGCTAAAGCTGTAGTGAGTACGTTATTTTTCCAAAAAACACATAAAATTCAAGTTATAACCAATCAGTGGTCAAGTCCTCCCAACAGGTCTTAACAAGTTAGTGTTGGCAGGCAAGCATGTCTCAAGTTATTGGGAAGTCCAGCATGTATTGGCAGGAATATGTGCATATAATGACTTGTTTACAATGTGATACTATATGGCTACATGTCACAGTATTGTGCCATCAGAATTTCAGTGCAGACCCCCCACACACAAATTCAAAATGAATTATTAGATTTAAGATGTGTCATTTAAAAAAATATTTTATATTTTTTGAAATGACAATTTAAAAAAAAAAAACTGTTAAAATGTTAAAGTAGATTTCCAGGATGGCACTGAGTAATTTTTTTTTAAAGGGAGCAGTAGGCCAAATAAGATTGGAAACCTCTGCTCCAAAGGATGGCAAAGAGGAAGGGCTTTACAGTGATATATAAATAACACCTTCTGTTGGGCCATGGCCAAAAATAGACATCGATGGTGAGGTCTTCTACAGGCAAGTTCAGAGCTCTGGCCACTGGATGACCCTGTTTCTTTGCTGTTCTCCCAATCTACCACCTCCAAGTCTTTGCTATGACTGTCCCCTAGGCCCTTGACAAGCATTAGGAGGTACTAAAAGTATCATTATCCCTGTCAGGACAGGGAAGGAAGATATGCAGCCTGTTTCCACACATCTGGTAAGCATGGGAAGCTGGATCTCAACCCTGGTCACTCCCAGTTCTGAATGGAGCCTCCTTTCCAAGCCAGAAGATTTGCCTGGAAGTCATGGCTGATTTTCATGTACCTTCTGCATGGTCTTGAATAAGTCTCCCTCGCCTGTCCCTGTCCAAGTGTTCTTCGAAAGCAACTTCCAGGGCCCTTCCACATGCTGCCTTTGCTCCTTCTCCACCCCGTAGCTGCTAGCACCTCCTCCTCCAGTCTGAAATGAGCTTCTGGACATACTCTCCCTAGTGTGGGCATATTCATATGTGTCTGCATCTTCCTAATGCCAATGACTTAAGACCTGGGCATAATACACTTCTAGTTTTGTGTCTGCAGTGCCTAACAACATAGCCTGACACATAGGAGATGCTGGATAAGTTCCTGTTAATTGATTGGCAGCTTCTTAGACTCAGTTTTCTTATCTCTAGAATGGAGCCCTGTTTCCAGAACTCATTATCTCACCTAGTTGTCTGTGATGGTGACCTTGATAATGAAAGTACTTTATAAACACTGGAACAAATACCTCAGCTCCCTATTACCAATGACCCATTCTTTCTGATTCAAATCCTGAATCTTTTTTTTTTTTTTTTAATTATCTTTATCTGTAGAATAGGGGTAATATGTACTTGGCCTAGGCAAATTAAGTTCCTGGGGGAAAATCTGGAGCCTCATCTAAAATTCATAATCTTACTCCACCAAAGGACCATCAGTTGCATTGAGGGACTTTTTAATAATCAGGAGCATTCTTACAAATTAGAACACACACACACACACACACAAACTGGAACAACAAAATAAAGCACATTTTTGCATGATAAAAGGCATGGGTCTGGGTTCAAATCCTTCCTCAACTTCCTATTTAATCTTGGACAAGTTACGCAACATCTGCTGTTTAGTTTTCTCATCCACCAAATCAAAGTTGCTTGGACAATCCTTTCCAGTCATCAGAAGGTCTTTTGCAGGAGGAATTGGGCAGATGGAAAAATGAAATCAAAGGGAAGGCAATCAGTCCAGGAGTACATGGAAACCTTGACTGTGTCTCCCATTTGGCCTTGACTCCTAAGTGGGTTGGAGAAAGCCTTTCCTATGTTCAGGAACACTAGAACCAAGATTCCATTTGGTACCATGTGAATGTCCTCTCAGCACAGGCAGAAGTGCCTTTCCTGGTGCTGACTGTGACCATGTAACATGGTGGCAGGGAGAGGGCTGGAGGGATGGGGTAGGGGGTGAGGAAAAAGTGGAGGCTGAGATAGGAATCTAACAGAATTACATAAAACGCTTAGAGATAATGGAAGGAATTTAATGAAACACAGGATGAATTTGGTCATGAGTTACTCAACTAAAAGCCCAAGGCCAGATTCCATGGTAATATCCTTGTGTGCCTATGGATGCATATTTACAGGACAAAAGCCAGTAAACCCTTCCCGTGGAGCACCCGGCCTTCCTACTCATCTTTTCCATCTTGTTTGTGTCTCCTTTAGCGCTAGCTTTGGCATGGCTGACCCCAGGGCACAGAACGCTTTCCTCTAGGTAGAGAAACGTTATGAAAACCTGGATTTGGAATCACAGAGGGAAGGGCTGGTGAAAGAAATATTCCGGTCTAGTTTGGGGCTTCCACTGGGTGGCTTCCAGGTCTGGAGGAGGATCGATGGATAGATCCAGACTCTGAATCCCTTTTGCACAAGCAGCTTTCTTGTGTCTCTCTGAGCTGCTTTGTTCAGATTGAGGTAATGAGCTTCAGTGTCCTGTGATGGAAACAACCCCAACTCTTCAGGTCACCTGTGGTGGACTGACAGGCCATAGGAATCAATAACTGTGTTACAGTGGAGCTGGGAAATTGTAGGGAAAATGTCTCCCCTGCCCTGAAAACCAGGCAGCTCTCCAAAGTGTGGGCGGCAGCAGTTTGGTGCTGTACTCATAGGCATGAGTTTTTCTTTTTCATTGTTTTTCTTTTTGTACCTGTATATGTCTGTTTCCTTCAGTGACCCACTTTGCTGATACCTGCTCCTCCCCCTTTATTTTTCTTCTTAGTTTACTTTTTTAAGTTTGTACTAACTTTCAGAAATCTCTTACATTCATTACTGAACTAGTGGTAGTGTGTCTTCTTTCTTTCCTTCTTCCTTTCTACCTCTCTCTCTCTCTCTCTCTTTCTCTCTCTCTCTCTCTCTCTCTCTCTCTCTCTCTCTCTTTCTCTCTTTCTCTCTTTCTCTCTCTCTCTCTCTTTCTCTTTCTCTTTCTCTCTCTCTCTCTCTTTCTCTCTTTCTCTCTCTCTCTCTCTCTCTTTCTCTTTCTCCCTCTCTCTCTCCCTATCCCTCTTCCTCTCCTGCCCCCTCCCTCCCTCCCTCCCTCTCTGTCTCCTTCTCCCTCCCTCTCCCCCTCTCTCTTTCTTTCTTTCTTTCTTTCTCTCTCTCTCTCTCTCTCTCTCTCTCTTTCTCTCTCTCTCTCTCTGTCTCTCTCTCTGTCTCTCTGTAACAAGGGAAAGTTATACCGTTCTTGCTCTGTCTCCTTGTTGTTGTTTTTTTTTTTTTCTTTTTAAAGATTGGTGATAAGGAATTCTAACCACTTAATGAGATGGGAGAGGCCTCACTCCATTGGAGTGGAGGAGTCCAGGTGGAAGTTTGATGGATTGGACAGGTAAAGTGAATGGTCCCGCCCCTTCATGCCTATAGTTGGGTATATATAAGGAAACCTTAAATTATGCAGGGAAAGAGAGAGCAAGCCTTGAGTGCTGTTATCTTCCTAGGAGAATCCTGTGTTGAGGGTCTTAGAGGGGGTGGGGGGGTTGCCAAAATCCTGGAGCCAGAAGAGCGGACAGCGGCGCTGATCAACCTCCCTGCTAACATGCTGTACCTGGAGAACAATCCTCAGACTCAGTACAGTGAGGTAAGGGGCTCCTGGGGACTTTGGCATGCAACCTAGAGATGCTCTCTTAGTTGAATATATATGTGCATATAGAGATACATATATATATTCAATATATATAATACATATACACCTTGCTAGAGAGATAAAAAGACCAGCATTCAGGCTTGGTTGCCCAAGTTAAAGTTGTAGTAAATTACATATGGCAATTTCACTTTGGAGAAGGCTCCATGTGGCAAATGCAAACTTTTTCATCCTGGAAAGTACAGGAGAAATATAATTTGATTGGTATTTGTGATGAAATATATTCCATTGTTTTATTTTCCCTGGGGTGAGTTTGTATATAATTATATACATATACTTATATTTCTGAGAACAGACTGGACAGTCAGAACTTCTTGGGCCCCAAGTGCACAAAAGGCTCCCATGTCCAGCAGCTGTCACACCAAAGTTGTGACGGGATTCCTAAACACAATACTCCCTGCATACTTGAGTCCTGTGAAAAGCAGCAAAGTTTGACATGCAAATCCACTGCAAGCTAGTGAAAGCCTTAAAGCCAATCTCATCTCTTCTAAGTGATTCTGGTCCTCTCTCTCAGAAGAGACTTGATAACTAGCACCTATGTTACCTGGTGGCAGCCGGGGAATTCCACAGTACAATAACAATCTGGAAGGATGCGTGCCTATTGATTAAAATCAAAAGTTAGATTCTTGCCCATGGGGCGATAAAGAATGACCTCCTTGCATCTCCCTTCTAGCCAAACACTTGTGACATCCGTTAAATAGGCTGGAGGTTAAAGTGATTGGGAGGGAGAGTTGGAGGACCCCCCCCACCACCACCTCAAGGGCTTGGAGGAAGTCTCCTGGGGTTGAGGGAGGTCTCACAACAAGATTAGTTTACATTCCACAGAATAGAGCAGCTGTGTTGACATTAATGAGATTTTTTTTTGGTTGGGGTGGGGGGAAGGCTAGAAAAGGAGTTCAGGATTTCAGACAAAAATGCTAACTGCTCTTTGGTGGCAGACAGACAAGCCAGGCCACTTCCATCAAAATAAAACATTCTAGCGCAGTTTGAGAGGAAGGAGGAAGGGAGGAGGCTAAAGTTGGCACAGTCAGCCAGGGAAGGCTCATTGTTTGAGACACCTGAGTTCTAGAAATATGATCGGGGAAATGTTGGGTGAGCAAGAGACAGACTAGGGAGCTCTGATTATCCTTCTGAAAGTATGCTTGAGAATTTGAGGTTCCCTCTTCTTTCTTTCAGGGAGGAACAGAATACGTTGGTTTGCTCCAAATGTTGAAACTATTAGAGGATGATTTTTAAAAATGAGTCAAGCGCCGTATGTTAAACGACCCTGGTGATGAAATAGCCCCCATGTCCAATGACTGAGGTTAATCCACTCCAGGAGATAATGAGACCAGAGTCTTGCGTTATATCTTTTCTGAGATGGTCTGACCCCCCCAATAAGATATCACCATGTTACTATTCATGCATGGTCACACATGCAGTATGTGTAGCCCAAAAACCCACAGGTTTTGCTTTTTTAGGTTGAATGTATTGGGGATTGGGGGGCATATATCTTTCTTTAAGAAAATTGTAAAATGTTTTGGTAACTCCAGTGACAGTGTCCATCATTATCATTTTTGAAGCTTATGTAACATTGGGAGAAATCAAGATCAGATCACTGTGAAGTTAAATATTAAATTCATGAGAGAGAAATCAGCTAAATCCATTGGCACAGTTAGCAAAAGTGATCTAATGGCATTGTTCCCTTCAGTGGGGTGAGCAGGGTCAGAACATCAAGGGAATAAGAGCCAGGACTTTGGAATATCCATCTTGCTTGTCAAAGTGCCATAAATTGGGTTAGCTTTATGGGAGCCCCCATCACCCTTAGGAGAGATGGTCATCATATGCCTGGAGGATCTGAGCTGGTGCTTGAATGAGCTTTGTCTAGGTACTTACTGTTTTGAGGGTATTTGAAAAAGAATATTGGGGTGTATTGTACTCTCTGTAGACCGCAGATACTATCCCAATCTCAAGATCAAGACTTGTAAATAAAGATTATCTTAAATTAAGAACTTTCTCAAAGAAATACACCCAATGTCCATTTGTCAGGTGAGTTGCCAATTTCACTTGGGAATTATCAGTGTCCCTAGAGAATATGTAGCCCAGGAACCAAGGGTGGCAGTTACGAAGCTCCTCGGGAAAGTGATTGTATTCTTTCACTGACACATCTTGAGGTCATGGCTGATGTTGGGAAGTACAGACCCAAGCATCTGGATAAACTGGCCTTGCCATCAGGAGGTGGCATGGGAAATAGACCAAACACTGGACATACAGGCCAAAGATTTAGATTCAAGTTAGACTTTGTATCCTAAATGCCCCAATTAAGGTAGGTGACCTGTAACTCACTTAACATTTTTGAGTCTCAATTTCCCGATTTGTTAAATGCACAGAACAAGACGCATGCTTGTTATACCACAGCCATGTCATGGAGAAAATGTTCTGTAAACTTTGAAGGCCTAATTCAAGGTGAATTTTTCATCAAAAAAAGCCATAATAGTATAAATCATTTCTTTGAATGAATCTAGAGGAGATGAGCTTGGAGTTTAATATTCTTATTCAGTTAAAACAAGTTATTCAGCCACTTCATTCACCTATTAAATAATCACTAGAACACTATATGTGTGTGTGTGTGTGTGTGTGTGTATACATATATATGTATATATGTGTGTGTGTATTTTGTTTTGGGGGTTTTTGTTGTTTTTTGTTTGTTTTGTTTTTGAGAGCAAAATAGTGACTTGTGCTAGGACTGTTTTCTTTCCAGTCCTCTTGAAAACTCTTGAAAGATTGAAATGACGGGAATGCTAGTTATGGAGACTGCACAAAGAGTGAAAGCAGACAAAAGCCAAGGAAAGTGATGGTATCTTTAGAATCATTTTTTGGGGCTCCCTCAAAGCATCTTCTCTCTGACTACTGCCATTATGGACAGGGGAGTTAGGGGCTCACTAGTCCAACATTCGTTGTCTATTTCCTCTCCATCAAAACTCCTAAGCTCCCTACTGGAAGCCAAGGGAAACCTTGGAAAGGTTGCAATTGAAGGGGAAGTCATTTCTGCAGACCTGGGGGAGCAAAGCACAAAGGTATAGGATGGGACAGACCTAGTCTCAGCTTCTGGGTTCCCAGGAATCCTGTGCTTAGGCGATAAGCAGAATTCCTAGTATTTGGTGCTAGACTTGGGGGAGAGACAATTTTTGCTTAGTTTGTAAGGAGAATGAAAAGAAAAGGTGCCATATTAGCTGAAGATTTTTGCTTCTGAATGTCTGTAGGAAAGACTTGTCTGGAATTCAGAGACATTCCCAAACTCAAAATTAAAAAGAATTCTTCTCACCCTGAGGTGATGGGGGAGAAAAGCAAGGCTTTGTTAGCAAAGCGTGCGCTACTAGAATTTCCAGAGACATTTGTGATCACCTTTTATTGTACAGAGGAACAGATGATTTTTTCCTTTTTGAGTTGAGAGGTATCTATCCATATATAAATATATATTTATAAACATATATAACATGATTAAACTCTAATAGCTAGAATGCATGTAGAGAACTTTCAAGTTGTCACCCAGTGTCAGCCTAGATCAGTCTCTACAAACCTGTGAAGTATGTTCTGAAAATGTTCCCATTCCTGTTTCACAAATGAGCAAAATGAGGTTCAGAGACAATGAGTGACAAGAAGTGGAACTGGATTCTGGGTCTCTCCGGAGACCAATTTCAGTGGCTCAGATTCATGTTCTTCTTTCCCCTCTTTTCTCCTTCCTCTCTTTTCTCTTGTGAGTGTCCATATACATATTAGGGTTATAACTCTAGAGCTGAAAGGTGGATCTTAGGCCATCCAGCACAGCCCCTTCATTTTAGAAGAAAATGGAACCCAGATAACCTACATGACTGGGAGGGATTTGAATGCAGGTCATCAGACCCAGTGCTTTTTCTACCATAGAAAAGTTGCATCCAATTTATATCACGTCCAAATAACTCATCTCTACATGATTGAGAGCACTGGCGCAACACAGCATCTAATGGTGGCCAAGCTGTGAATCTGTGCAGGACCACTTCAGTCTTGGATCAGAAGGGCACCATGAGCAATCTTTTTCTCCTTGAGGCCAAATCATAGGCATTTACTAGAACTACCAGGCATTCTAGGTCAAAAAAGTGCTATTTTCTGTATGGCACTGAGTAAAGTGTTGGTCTAAATGAGGTGTTCTGTCTGTTAAAATGTCACTAGTTCTCTGCTTTAAATTTAAAAAAAAAAACCTTTCTACAGAAAGGAGAGATAGTTTACACTTAAGAGTTAGGTAGAAAAGGAGATGGACAAGATCAGAGAAAACAAATGAATAGCCCAAGTTACTCACCAATACCCTCTGGAGATTTTTTTTAATGACCCTATCTTGAATCAATTTTCTATAGAATATTTAAGGTTAAAAAAAAATGTAGGAGAATTCCATGAGATTAGCACGTGGCCAGGAGTTAAGATCTGCAATGATGGAAGAGGAGCACCAATTTCAAATAAACCATAGATTTCTGAAAGAAATTAAAGCATTCTGTCGTTCCTGTGTGAGGCATGTACAGATAAGTCAGGAAACTGGAATGTTAATACAGCCAAAGAAGTGCATTGAATTCCCACATGGAATAGCTATCTTTATACTGTGCTCTGGTCATAAGATGGGAAGGTAGTGCAAAGGGAACCAGTATTTGTTAGGTACCTACTGTGTGACTCTTCTAAGTTGATAACCCCCACCCCCATGATATATCTCAACCAAGGGAAAGGCAGGAGGGCAGATAGCACAACACCTCCCATTCTCCACTCTTGGAGAAATAACTCCCATGTATCCATGATAAGTCACAAACAGCTTCTTTGTATTTTAAAGATATATTTTCTTTAAGAGTGCTTTTTGTCTGAATTTTCATAATCACACTTTAGTATGGAAAGACAAGGAACATTTAAGGAATTTGAGAACTGGAGTTCTTCGGAGCTATGCACTACTGACTTCTCTGAGTTTGGTTTGTACCAGTTAGCTTCTCTTCTCCATGAACTCTTCCTTTCCTCCAAAAAAAATATAAATTATAAACTTAAAAATCATCAACAAACTGAAATATTTTGGTATAAGAAAACCAAGAGAGTCATGTATAAGAAACCACACTTTCCACAGAGGAGCAACCCTTGTGAATCATCACCCAACTTGACTCTTTCTCTCTTCTCTTGCCCCCAAAAATAACAACAACAATTCTTGTTTGGGGTCTTAAATTAAGACTTTCACTTTTCCTTCGAAATAGGGTGCTGGTTGTCCTCATTTCTTTGGAGGAAGGGTGTAATATGTCTGAAGAAAGGTACACATGCGATCAGTCTCTGATGAATTCAGCATCAGTTGGTTTGGATGAATATGACTTTTTCTTCTGTTTATTTAGACTTGATTGCAAGTGATGTCTTATTGTGGGGGGGCATAGGAATATATTTGCAAATGAGTGTGGTGTAGAATCAAAAGATACCAGGATAACTTATTAAAAAGAAAAAAAAAACGGTGCAGAGGAGGAAAGGTGTCCAACATAGCTCCTTGGATTGCCTTGATTATCACTTTGGGAGTTGCTGGGCAGTAGTTGTGTCTTAGGAAAGGCAAGGGGTTACTCATGCCCTATCTTTTCCATCACCATTACCAAATGAGCTGCTGTCTGAGTTTCTCTGTTTTGATCATGAGGAAAATATAAACAGGAGGTCCCAAAGAAATCTGACTGAATCTTGAAAGCTGTGGAGCTAAGAGAGGCAGGAAAAATAAAAAATAAAAAAACCCCAGCTTCCTTGAGAGGTGCCTCCTAGTGTGGTCTAGATATTCTGGGTGAACTGTTCAGGCCCTGAGTGGAACTCTCCTTAATATAAGAAAGGGCAGTTGTGCTTGCTCTATAGAATAAAAAGAAAATGTTCCTTATGATTAGTCTCTGGTCCAGAAGCAGAGTTGGGCACTCCAGATGCACACTTTTCTTTCTGGTTTGGAAAATAGGATTTTAGGGATACAAAAGGAGAGAGAGGCTTGAATTCAGGCATCGAAGACCTGGAATGGAAACCTGGTTCTCCCATAGGTTCCCCCCAGCTCACAGTACTCTTACTTGTAACTTGCGGTAGATAGACTAGAACAGAGATGTCAATCTTGCCAGCCAGCTAGCAGGTACCACTGAACAACCTGACTTCCAAGGTCATTCCGAACTGAAATGCTCCCATGCTAGAGTAGGTAGGTCATTAACCATTCTAATGCCTCCTCTTTTGAGTTATTCAATTAAGTGAGCCACATATTAAGTAGCTATTATCTTGGGCAGCCAGGAAGGACAGATTGAAGTGAAGTGGAGAGTAGAGCTCACTGTTTTACAGATGAGAAAACTGAGGCCCAGAAATCAGTAGACACCTTACCCAACATGACATGAGCAGGAAGTGAGTGGCAGGGCTCATTTGCAAAGCCAAATATTTTGTCCCAAGATTCTTTCTGATATACCATACTGCTTTGGTTCAAATGCTGTGTGAGGAGTTAGATGTGCCAATATTAAGAAAGTGAGGTGGCTCTGTGGATAAAGTACGGGGCCTACAGTTAGGGAGATGTGAGTTCAAATCCAGGCTCAGGAATGACCTTGGGAAAATTATGTAAACCTGTTTCCCTCAGTTTCTTCATCTGTAAAATGGGGATAACAGTAGAACCTGACCTCCCAGGGTGTTTATGAAGATCAAATGAAATAATGTTTATAAAATGTTAAGCACAGTTCCTGATACATAGTTGGTGCTATATAAATGCTAGCTACCCTTATTATCATCATTATTATTATAAATAGAATCCATAACTCTGTGCTTGCCCTCAAGCGGGGAGGACCTGGTAGCAGACACGCAGAGAAGTATGCTAAAGAGAAAAGCTTAAACATAGAAGACAATCCTGATGCTTGATCTGGGGGTCCAGGGAAATCTGAGAAGTGTTTATGGAGATGGTAACCCCCGAGGGGGAATGAACCTTGAAGGATGAAAGAGGTGAAAAAGAGGAAAGGCAGTCCAGGTAAATGCACGAAGGTGCCTCTAATGGTGCATGAAGTCTGAGATGTGGCAAGTGGGTCTGTCTTGTGGAGGATTAGCTTTCTTTTCTTGATTTCTCTCATCTGCCCACTTGATAAGGGTGTCTTGTGTGCATTGAAGTCATCCATTAAAGAAATGAAAGAGGGTTTAGACCAGAGGTCTCTGGAGGGGAAGAGAATTTATTAAGCAATTCCTATGATGTGCCAGGCCCTGTATGGAGCATTTCACGAAGATTCCATTTGATGCCCACAATAACCCTGGATGATTAAGTGCTATTACTTTCATCACACAAATGAAGAAACTACAGCAAAGAAAGGGAAGTGACTTGCCCAGGGTCACAAAACTAGTTTCTGTGGTCAAAGTTGAACTTAGGATTTCCTGACTCCAGGCCCAGAACTCTACTGACTGCACCATCTAGTTGTCCAGGTCTCCTTTAGATGGATACCCATTAACTCATTAATCAACAACCTTTAAGTATAGTCACTCAACAGGCTACGTGGTAACCATCCACTATTATCTGACTCATTTTTCTAACAGTATTATGGAAGTTGCTAGCAGATAAGAATTCTTTGATTTTTGTCATTGTCCCCAATGCCTAGAATGACTCCTAGTTCTAACCCTAATTCCAAAGTTTTTAATAACTTTGTGTCAAGTTGAGTCATTGAAGTTTATCTACAAACATCCCATGAGAGATGTGATAGGTAGAAATTAAGAAAAGGAAGGAAGGAAGGAAGGAAGGAAGGAAGGAAGGAAGGAAGGAAGGAAGGAAGGAAGGAAGGAAGGAAGGAAGGAAGGAAAGAAGGAAGGAAAGAAGAAAGGAAGGAAGGAAGGAAAGAAGAAAGGAAGGAAGGAAGGTCGGTCCAATGAGAGAGGCTGAGTTCAGAAATGAGGAATGGTAAATGACCTTGGCCAAGATTGGGTAGTGTCCTAAGTCAAGGATACACTTCACTTTGAAGGGAATAGCTATCTGATATGCATCAGTAGGCATCAGTGTGCCACTGACTTGAGTCATAGACCCCAAAATGAACCCCATATTTCTTTTCTTTCCTTGGACCCTCCAAAAGGAGCAACTCTATAAATATTAAGCCATAAATTGGATTGTCAATGGGAATTCATGGTTTTGGCATCCTAGCTATGAACCATTTAGATTGCATCCCTGAGAAAAGGCTATATGCTTAGCGTTGCAGGGCAGGGGGAGAAAAGAAATCTCTTCATCCGTTTCCTTTTACCTTATCCTTACAGTCACTCATGGGCAGAGAAAGAGAGCCATGATTAGGCTGCCTGTCTAGGGTTGGAGGAAGCAGGCAATTCAGAGCATGACAGAAGGGCAAGACAAGATTTCTGTTAGGTAGAGCTATTCCTCATATACTGATATATTAATGAGATGTACTTGAGTTGAAATGGAAACATGATATATGGTAGAGTTCATTGGTTTTAACACATACAGTATTTAGCCAATTAATAGTGATAAGTTTCATGATTAACACAATAAGAAATTCTAAGCATTGGTTCATTGCTTGAAGGTATTAGCTGACCCACCTACCAGGGAGGTAACTTACTCAGAAGGCACAGGACAGGTGAAGGTTGATGCCTGTATTTTGTAATACTTTTCACAGCTCCCTGACCTTACCTAGAAAGGAACCATCACCTCTTTCCAAATCTCCAGTTAATAGATGCTCAGTCTCCCAACTCACCCAGCAATACTCTTTCCCCAGTGTCTCTGATAGGTGTTTATCAAGACTCTGATTGAATGATTCCCATAATGAGGAACCCAATGCAAGTCAGAGCAGTTCATTTTTGATAGCTCTAATTGCTAGAAAATTCTAGAACTTTGTAACTCAGATCTTTCTGTTACCTCCTCCCTGTGGTCCTCATTCTGCCCACTACTGCTGCAGAGTCTCACCTCTCTTGTGGGGAATCACTTTCTAAATATTTAAAGGCATCATATTCCTTTCTTTGGCCCACCCCAACCCTCTCTGTGCTGCCTTGTGTTGCCCAGGCTAAGATGCCTAGCTGCTTCAGTTACTCCTTAGTAGACACGACTTCAAGTTCCCTCAAGAATCCCATTACTTTCTTCAAAATTTGCTCTAGTTTACAAATGTCCCTCAATGTCTGATGTGCTTTAGGAAAGGGGAAGGGGGAAGGGAATAATAAGCATTTATTTAGTGCCTACTGTGTGCCAGACACCATGCTAACTGCTTTTTACAAATATCTCATTTGATTCACTCAACAACCTTGCAAGGTTACAAATGGAGAAACTGAGGCAAACAGAGTTTAAGCAACTTGCCCAGGGGCACACAGCTAGCTAGTATATGAGGCTGTATTTGAACTCCTGTCTCTAGGCCTAGCAGTCTGTCCACTGTACCACCAGCTGGTTCTAAATGGGCTCTGACCTGCCCGGTATCCTTCTCTAATATTAATATTATCTTAGGCCTTTTTTTTCATGGTATATTCTTCAAAATGGTGACTCATGCTGGGCCTAGAAGTCATTAAGACCCCACTGCCTCTCACTGCCCTGCCCCCCCCCCAAACTGCTATCTCACTATATCTCCTTTGTGCTATACTTGCACGCTGAATTTTTCCCCCCACCTAAGTGCACTGCCCTATCGAGTTTCACTATCTTGGGTTTTCCTGCCATTCTCACCTGTCAAAGTGCTTTTGTATCTGTCTTCCCAAGTCTTTGCCATCCCTCCTAGCTTCCTGTCGTCTGCAGACCTGCTAACAGTTCCCTCTTTCTTTATCTTTATCAGACTTGTTGATAAAAATATTGAAGAGGGCTAAGCTAAGGAAAGTGTCCTGGGGCCTCGCTCTAGGTCGCCATCAATCCACCAATCAGGGCCCTGTGGATATGGTTTTTTTCAGCCAGCTAGACATCCATCGACAGCTGAATATTTCTATATCTTTTGCATAAGGTCTCCTGAGACCCTGCAGTGCACTTCATTCTTTGTGCTCTGTACCATTTTTCTGTTCTACCCACACAGTAACCCATAGGGATTTGACTGAAATAAATAAGGCTCCATCTTGGTGAGCCCATTGTGGCCCCAAATGAAGGCACTGGACATGTCTGGCCTGGAAAAGGAAAGACTCAGGCAGAGGGAGAACACGGATGCCTTTGAATTGTTAAAAGTTCATCATGTACAAAGGATTTCAGACTGCTTCTGCTTGGCCCCAGAGGGCAGAACTCGGAGCAGATGCTGGAAATTGCTAAATGACAGATTTAGACTTGAAATAAAAGGGAAAAACAAGAAAATGAAATAGTTCCATGGACAAGCAAAGCTTACTGACAGACACATCCAAAGTGAAATGAAATATTTGGGGAGGTGGTAGGTGTTCAGTAGAAGTATTCTAGCAAAGTTCGGGTGACCAACCACTAACAGCATGAAGCCTGGTAGGAGGGGCTCCTCACACAGATGAGGGCAGATGGCTATGGCAGCCCCTTTTAATTCTGAAGTTCTCTGCTGTTCTCCTTTCCAAAGCGGTATGTGTGATGGTCTAGTCTACCATTGTCATGTTCCTGCTCTGTGCCTCTTCTCGCCACATCCTGGTGTATGTAATGCCTCGCTGATGCTATGCTGCTTTCTGTTCAGATTGCCAGGTCATTTTCCTAATTGCCTCTGTCCTTCACACTGGTCCTGCATCCCATAGTCATTGGATAGACCACCATGGGCTTTGTTCCCAGAATATCTTTTTGGTTTCATTTTTTTTCTTATGACTCCCTGTGCAACTCACCATTCCTCTTCCTGGTCTTCCAATGGGTTCCATCATTTTATCAGGTCATTTATCTCCTTTAATTTTCAGCATAGGAGTCTTTAGATCAGTCTGTCAAATGGCTTCCTACCCAACACATGTATTCCACTCCTCATAAGATGTCCGTCATGTCTGCTAATCAGGATCACCACCCAATCTAATACATTTGTCAATGCCAGATTCTATGCAGAAAAATGGCTTCAAATACATTTGTTAACCTAGGGTGCAGAAAGTAAATGTGTTTTCTTTTTTGACATTTGGAAAAGTGTCCATCAATCCATTATCTTTAAGAAGAGTTAACTTTTGCTTTTTCTACCTTAGAAAGGATAGAAACATCCCTCCTTCAGGCTCATTAAGAACAGGGAATGGTAACTAAGAATACAAGAGACTGGACAGAAAACCCTAATCCAGGCAGTCACTGAACAGGAGATGGTTCTGCTTTTCCTCAGACGAAATTAACTGAGTGGGTTCATTATTTTCTCAAATGAAGAAATATTTACCATAAATTTTATGATAATGTTGTACCATTGAGATGTTTCTCAAGTGAGACATTCAAGTCGTCCTTTTGGATTTGAGAATTTGTCTTCTGCTAACGAGGTTACACCTCTAGGAGAATGCTGCAAAGATCCTGCTACTTAAGTCAATACCAAGATAAGGTAGATGAACAGGAAAGCCAGAAGGGAGAAGGTCAACTGAAATCCAGAGCTTCCCTCTTTCTGTTCACTGCTCTTCTACTCACTGTCTGGAGGTATTGACAATTTGACAGTATTAAAAATAGTCCTAACCTGGCTTAGCCATATGTCAAGGAACAAGAATGAACTCCATCAAAGAAATGATGAGTCTGCCCCACTTCCTATCTTGTTTTACATTTAAGCTCTTTCTCAGGAGGACTCAAGGGCTTGGCTCTCATCTGACTTGCCTTTCTTTTCTTAATTTTAAGATATTGAGTCCCATCTTCTGTTTAATTTCAAAGAGTAATCACTCTCACTCTTCCCCCTCACCTTGGCCCAAGTTGATTCATTTTACCTTTTCCAAGAATAAAGCAATCTCTGTTTGGGTACGACTCTGTGCTATGACTATTGTTTCTTACCAAATTAGAGGTGACACAGTGGATAGAACACTGAGCTTGGAAATGGGGAGACTTATTTTCCTGAATTCAAATATGGCTCAGATACTTGCTGTGTGACCCTGGGCAACTCATTTCATCCTGTTTGCCTCAGTTCCTCATCTGTACAATGATCTGGAGAAGGAAATGACAAACCACTATAGTATTTCTGCCAAGAAAACATCACATAGGGTCATGAAGAGTCAGACGTGTCTGAAACAAATGAGCAAGAACTTCGAATTCAGAGCCTTAGTAGAGAATGTATATTAAAAATGGGAGCTGCAGATGGAAGGGATGCAAGGGGTAAGTGGCAGAAAGCTAGCCAGGGAATGTTTCTGGACATGGGCATAGGGTCAGTTTCAAATCATCAGAATGATATCTTGGCTTGGTCTCTTGAACAATTATAAAGATTTCCTTGCAAAAACCCAAGGAGGGAATTTTGATTCAAGTGGTCATGTGGTGCCAGAGGGGAAAACTTATGAAACATTCCCATCAGCTCCTCTGGAACCACTACAAAAGAGAGCCTTCTACTCTCTGACTGGCTCAAAAGCTGCTAATAGATGGCACTTAGCAGAATGTGCCTGTGAGCGCTGCCACCCCGCCAAAGCTGGCGAGAGTTCTTGACCAGACACTTTCTTTCTTTCTCTTTCTTTCTTTCTTTCCTTCTTTCTTTCTTTCTTTCTTTCTTTCTTTCTTTCTTTCTTTCTTTCTTTCTTTCTTTCCTTCCTTCTTTCTTTCTTTCTTTCTCTTTCTTTCTTTCTTTCTTTCTTTCTTTCTTTCTTTCTTTCTTTCTTTCTTTCTTTCTTTCTTTCTTTCTTTCTATTTTTCTTTCTTTTTCTTTCTCTTTCTTTCCTTCTTTCCTGCCTTCCTCTCTTTCTCTTTTTCTGTCTTTATTTCTTTCCTTCTTTTCTCTCTTTCTTTTTTCTTTCTCCTTCCTTCCTTCCTTCCTTTCTTCCTCCTCCCTCCCTCCCCCCCTCCTCTCTCTCTCTCTCTCTCAGAAAGGAACATTCTCAAAGCAGGCCATAAAAACAAAGGTGACTTGGCCTTGTCAAATCACATCAGGCTGATATACTGCTATGTCATTGAAGCTATCTGGTGGAATGAAAATGGAAGCTCATTCTTTGGTGCTCAGCTAGTGCCTTGTAAGGGAACTGATTAGTTTTAAGAGCTCTGTGGTGTGACCTTAGATCACCCTAATGCTGATGAGTCTTCACATGAAGGAGGTGGAGAGGGATAAAATGAGGAGTCCAGTGAGGGGTCTTTGGTCTCCAAAATTCCTTGGGAGACTCAGAGTAGCTGCGAAGCCTTTGGGATCAGTGTCAGTAAGAGTTGCAAAGAAAGTTTCCTGGGGGCTTTGCGTGGATTTGTCTGTCTCTGTCTTTCTCTCTGTCACTCACCCTGTCTCTCAACTCCTCTCTATTGTCTGTCTCTTTATTGTTTCCTTTTTTTTATTAAAACACTGATGATCTTTGAAGAGTGAGGGTCTATTCTTTTGCAGTTACCAGATCTCTTTTTCTCATGTAGAAATTTTATATTGTACATTTTTAAAGGTGACATGATATTGCCAATAGAGGGGTGGCCTTGGAGTCTGGGGCTGAATCCCCCGTCAGACATTTCACAAACTTTCTGACCCTGGATGAGTCATTCAGCACTGTGAAGTAAAGTTATTCCATCTGTGAAGTAAAGTTATTGATATTCAGAATTATTCCATCCGTGAAGTAAAGTTATTGATATTCAGAATTATTCAGGATTTGGTCAGAGGAGCCCACAGTTGGCTGCTTGGCTGGATGGGCTTCTTGTGGCCATCTCAGTGAATCCTGTAGATTACTGATGAGGAAACTGAGACTCCCTAAGTAGAAGTAACTTCCCCAAGGTCAGATGACCCCTTAGGAGCAGAAGAGGGATCAGAAGCCAGTTCAGGAGTGCCCCTTGCAATTATAACACATCTCATTCCCTAGTTAGAGGAATCCCATCAATGTCCAGACATTAGGTGTCTAGTTTAAAAACAAAACAAAACCCAGAATTCAGTTGGAAAAGACCTTCTTTTCAATAATCCTTCAAGTAGAAAGAACATTTTAGATATCTCTTTAAAAAAAAAAAAAGATGCACATATAGTAACAAGTCACTCCAAAGGCAAATATTTAGTACATTTCCATTTGAATAAGCATTTAATAAGTACCTATGATGTGCCAAGCATTGCACCTGGTGCTGAGAAAGAGCAGTGCTCCTTCGAGGAGCTGAGTATACAGCATGTCCTCTAACGGCAGTTAGGTCACAGAAGCTCACATATGCACTAAGAGTTTTGGGACACCATGCAAAAAGTCAGAGCGCAGGATGGCTTGCTCACGTTTGTAAATCCTGCCCAGCCTGGAATTTCCAGCTCCAACAAATTTCCTTGGTCCTATGCTACATAACTTAGCTCTTTTATTCTCCTTAGATCATAGATGTGGATGGGTTGCTCTGGGTAAAGAAATTCACTGCTTTATAAGCATTTTCCTTTTATTGCATTATTATTATTCTATATTATTAAAGCATTATTTCTGAAAAATCTTTAAATTTCTTTTCAAACAAATGAAATGTTGAGTTTGTGCTTGCAGTTCCAGAACTGAGATGACTGGGATGGGGGGGGTGGTGAGGGAACCATTGGACCAGAACAAAGGGAGTGAAGAGACAAGTCTAGTTCTGGAGGCTGAACTGGAGCCGTCCGTTTCAGCTTGTGGCTAAAAGTGACACTTTCCGGAAAGTGCCATCCTGTCTAATAATACCACAGAGTAAATCACTAAAAATATCTAATTGTCAATTATGACAGGATGCCCAACAATGGGGGAAGAAGTGAGCAAAAGCCAATTAGAGTTTGAACCCCAACTCCCAGTCAGAGTGTGGTTGGGAAAGAGACATTCTGCCGACAGAGGGGTTTTGGGTCTAACTTTCATGACGCAGTTTTTCAGTTGGGATATGATCATGAGCACTCAGCTCTCTGGAGAAATTATGAGAATTTGTGGAAGAGGGAAACCAGGAATCCCCACCCTCTGAAAGAGATGAATCTATTTATTGCTACATCAAAAAGGAAGGAAGGAAGGAAGGAAGGAAGGAAGGAAGGAAGGAAGGAAGGAAGGAAGGAAGGAAGGAAGGAAGGAAGGAAGGAAGGAGGAAAGGAAGGAAGAAAAGGAAGGAAGGAAGACCTCTAAGCATAGTCCCTGTGATTAGTGCTTGGTATTCACTTCTTGACTAATCTGGCAGAAGGTCAAGTACATTAGAGAGAAGGAGCCTTAGTTGTCCATCTCCCATGAAACTGTGACTTAAGACATAACAGTTTCCTGGTGTTTGTGATTGCTTTTTTTAAAATTTTCATTAAGAATATATCCCAATGGAAAATGAATCATTTCAACACCACAAAGACTTGTGTATTTTTGCCATCCTAGACAGGGTTAGACACAAAATCTAGTGTATTAGATAAAAGCCTGACTTTGGCAGATGGATGTGTGTATGTGTTTGTTTTAAGGAAGTTAAAGCTCATTAATAAACCTCCCAGCTAGGTGTGAGCTACAAGGGATTACTCACTTTTGGAGAATGACAGGACTGGCTGGTCTTCTATCTGTTCCCATAGAATTCAGCTGCTGAGATCACAATTCCCACAGAACATAAGCAATCAACAGAAAGGCCAGGGCTAAAAGTCACGTTGCTACATTTGAACAGGAAGAATGTGGACCAGGGAAAACCCATTGGGAAGGCACATTTGTCTCTGGAGGGAGGCTGTTTCTGTTTTGTCAACATCCTCCATCTCTGAGATGACTTTCTTAACAGGAGTCAGGTTGTAGAACTAGAAATGACAATAGAAAGAACACTGGTTTTGGAAACAGAGAATCTGGCTTCAAATGCCTTCTCTGTCACTTAGAGACTGTGTGATCTTGAACAAGTCACCCTACTTGGGTAGTTTTCGCAAGTGTAAAATCAGATTGCACTAGATGACCATTAAGGCCAATCTTATCCCTAAATCTCAGAATCTGTGACGTTAAAATTTGTAAGCCCTTGGAAAATCAATGTCCATCTGAATACCATTGCTTGAAATCTGTTTTCATAGACTCTTTGAGCTGGAAGGACCTTGAAAGGTCATCTAATCCAGTGAGGTCAAATTCAAACAGAAGTAGGTTCATTAAATCATACATGAGGATCCCTGCAGGTGCCATGTTGGCTTAGAAAACCACGTAGTAAAACTGCATATGTTCTATCGCATTTTTATTTATTTTGTTAAATATTTTCCAATTATATTTTCTTCTGGTTCTGGCTACATGGGAGTGTTGTGGGTTCCAGTGCTGCCCAACAGGGCATTTGTCGGCACTCTGATCTAGTCTGAGCAAGGCCAAGACCATTATCCAAGCAAGAACTGACTCTCTAAATGGCCTCACTTTGTTTCAACTCCAGTGAGGAAGAACTTTGTCTGCTATTTAAGAAAAGATTAGAGATTCTGTAACTACAATTCAGAAACAATTCAAAATGTCCATCTTGTCTTTGAGTGTAGATTTTAATTAAGTGGTTTGGGCCCCACCCAGTGTGACTTACAGTTCACTTTGATGAAGAGCTGAATTCTTTTGTTGGCTCCTGCATCTCTGGGCAATATTTTCTCCCTATATTAATCCTCTTCAATTTTCATTGTAGAAACATCGATTCCTCTGTTGTCATTGTTTTCTAAATTCATTCTACCACCAAGCCCCCAAAGCTCTGAGATCCTAATGGGATGGTTACTTAAAGGATGAGCTCATTTCAATTGCCATAATGTATCAGGACTGGTCAGCTGAATGGGCTAATTGTGGTTCCTGAACCTTGCTACCACAGCACTAGTGGGTATGTTTGATGGTAGCATCTACTCCCTTTCTAGAAAGATGGCTAGCTGACCCTGTGGCCATGGCTTCTGTTTATCTGAATGCCATTTTATACAAATGGAGTTCAGTTAGCCCTCACTTTTATTGCTTATTTAGTTTTCAGACCTGAGCCAGGATTTCATTGGTAGAAGGGCAGTTTTGATGAGGAAACTCATTATCAATGCAAACAGAGAATTCCTGTAACTTAGTCTCCCAAAATCACAACTAGAATTGTTATGCCTTTCCATCTCTTAATTGTTCATTGCTTTATTCCTTAATTTTTTTTTAAAGCAAGGAAGGAACAAGAAAAGAACGAAGGGAGGGAGGAAGGAAGAGTGAGAAACATAGAGAAAGAAGAGAAGGGGAAACGGAAGAAAAAAAGGACAATGTCCTGTTTGTTCTTCTAGACCAAATTGGGAACCTGACAATCACGTCTTTGGTTGACCTTGAGAATTTTAAATTCTTAGGGTTGGTCTCGAAAAATACTGGCATTCAAAGAGTTTCTCGGGTCTCACCTCATACACAAGACCATTCCGGGTGCCCCTAGTTACGAGTGGCTTTTCCTTCTCTGAAATGACTGTGTTTTCTTTTGCATGTATATTTTGAATTGACCTATGTATATATTACATCTCCATAGCAGACATGAAGCAAATGTATGTTAATACAAATTAAATGGTGGCCAAAGATGGCACCCCACCTGATTGAGAAGTCTCAGGATATCTTACATTTTCTTTTAGCAGAGTTTTGCAATCATGACCTCTCACTGAGCTCACCTTCCTAGAAGCATAGCTCATGGTTTGAGAGGAAATGGGTTCTTTACACTTTTTTTCCTCCCTTCCCTTCCTTTTTTCTTCCCTTTCCCCTTTTCCTCCCTTCCTTCTCTCTCTCTGTTTCTCTCTTCCTCCCTCCCTTCTTTCTTTTCTTCCTTCCTTCCTTGCTTTCTTTTCTTTTTTTATAAATAAAGAAAACCTTGCAATTGATTTCAGTTATGTTTGGGACCTGGTTTTCACTTCAGTACATCTCCCACTTCCTGGCCTTTCAAATACTTTGTCTCATATTTGTTGACACTGTTGTCCACCTGGTAACTGGAGCTCACTGCATGCCAGCCAGCTTTATGTTTATTTGTCTCGTCTGATGTCCGATGACATTGAGGCTTTTAGTCAACCCCCTCTTGAGTTATGGAACTTGATACCACAGACACTCTTCAACATTTTGTGTCAAAATGCGGCCATCTGAGTAGCCTTTCAGCCTCCATCCTCCTGGGCTTATGGACACTTGGATACCATAATCATGGAATGGTGTGCTTCATCCATGGCATTCAGATAAAGTTCATTGTTTTTCTCTCAAATATGTATTTATAGTTCACTTATGAGATAAAAAATTAATAACCCATTTTTCAAAAGACATGGGTTAACACTTTACCAGGAAAAGAAGAAAGCAACACTGAAGACAGAGGTTAATTTGGGGGATCACGTACCTTAGGGAGAAAACATGACTGCTTAATAATCCTGTTAGAAGAGGCCCTTTTCATTTGCTTTAGAATATGCCAATATATTTTGAAAAGAGTCCTTTTAAGTGGTATGTGTGTGTATGTGCAGGCACACCGTTCAGTATAAAACAAACCACCATTCCTTAATGCAAGGCAGGTGGTGTAAGACCAAAAAATGACAAGTATTTTTCCCTCAGGGAGCACTTGTTGAGGTCTCACTATCCTGTGGGGGTGGGGAGGGGGCTGAAAGGTGGAGCTCCCCAGAATAAGGACATTGTCAAGTCAGGCCACGAAGCAGGGGGAGGGGTCCTGCTCCTGGAAGGGGATTTAGAACTCAAGGAAAGCCCTAGCAGCCTGAGCCACTGATGGCTGGGATCAGAGTAGAGGGGACTTGGGAGCTTCCAGATATCTTGCTGCCCAAATCTCCAGCTGGAGGAGAAAGCATTGTCTCCATTTGATAAGGTTTTCTCCATCTCAGCAACTTTCCACCTAATGCTTCTTATAAAATAATCATCCCAAGCTAACCACTTGTCCCAGGACCATTTCTATCTATCTGAACACTATCCAAATGACAAGAATGAGATTACTACTATTATAATAAAATATTACAACATAATTTTAATAATATATCCAAATAGATGTCATTAATATATTCTTATGTTCAAAATTGTTAATAGTAATAATTACTGATATGTTATTAAGAGTAGAGAGTGAGCCTTCATGTGAATACTTACATTCACCCGTAAAAAGCATTCTTTGTACCCAGTTGTGAAAAACTACAGAACAAAGAATGTAAAAAATTGAGCATTTATAGAACATTTTAAGGTTTGCAGAACACTTGCCAAATATGACCCCATTTTATCCCCACAACAGCCTTGAGATGTGTGTAGATTTAACAGATGAGGAAACTGAGGCAAATGGAGGTTAAGTGACTTGCCCAGGGTCACACAAGCAGTAAGCATCTCAAGTCCAATTGGAATGTGGGTATTCCTGAATCTAGGTCCAGTGCTCTTGAATATAAATGAATAATGGTCATCTCAGCGCTGTCACGATGGAGCCATATTTTTAAAAATGTGATGAATGAGACAATAATACAGTCATGTTCAGAGAGCTTTACGGTGGCGAAAGCATGTTCCATATGAGATCTTAGCTGACCCTCATCAAAGCCCTGTGCGATGAGTCTTGTTGGACTCATTTAAATAGCTTGCTCAGTGAGAACTGGCCTAGAAGTCTACAGACCAGAGGATGTCAGACTGTGTAATCCAACACCCCTCGTTAAAAAAAATAAGAAAACTGAGGTTTAGGGGATGGAAGTGACTTACCAATTAGTCGTACAGCTAGTCAAAAATGAAACTAAAACCCAGGTTTTTGGACTTAGTGCCCAGCAGTCTTCCCACTGTCCTTCACCTAGCCCCAGGGCGATATCTGGCCTCAGTAGCCACCTCTCCCCCAAAGCCTAGGTGTGACTTAGAGTCTTTCCTCTAGAGAAAGTTTTTTTGTGGGGGGAAGTGACAACTTCCTGGGACAAGGAGTCAACCAGGTTGTTAAAACACATTTTAAAAGATTAAGCTTAAAGCATCCTTTCTCCCCACCCCATTTTAACCCTGCTTATCCTTTGGTGAAGGGCTAGGTCAGGCCTTCTAAAAAAACAAACAAACCCCTAGACTCGGTTATCAGCCACAGGCAATGGGGGGGTGGGAGGCTTGGATAATGGCAAAGGGAACTTCAAACAGTCCATTATCTGTCTGTGAGGCAGGAGAAAGGAGGGGCCCACTTCTCTGTCTGCTCCTGAGGGAGCGCCTACTAAGTGCAATGAAGGGACTGCAGGCAGCGGTGTGTGCTGCACACGGACACTGGCTTTCCTCCCCAACCCGGGAAAGCCGACTCAAGAAATACCCAAAGAGAGTATCCAAGTCACAAGAGCAAAAGTTGTGTGTCCAGCCTGCCTATGACAAAGAGCTCTCAGAAGGCTGAAAGAAAAGCAATTGTGCAGAAAAATCCAAGCCTACTTTGAATGATTCTTAGAGAGAAAGGTTTTTGTGAAGCCAACAAATTTGTTTTAAGACTCAAGCTCCTGATGACTTTGAGGGAAAATTGTGTGGAGGAGCCTTGGTAGAACAGAGCAGAAAAATTGGGGTTTGAACACCATCTGCCTCTGAGGAACTGAGTGACCTGGAACAAGGCTCCTTGTTTCTCTTGACCTCGGAGTATAGTACCGTAGGGATAGACAGACAGATATGTAGATGGAGAGGAAGATAGAGACATAGATGAATAGATACATAGCTAGATATATAGATGCATGGATACGTGGATAGATACATAGATGGATACATGGATGGATACATATATAGATATGTGGATATATGGATAGAAATATAGATGGATACGTGGATGGATAAATGGATGGATACATGGATAAGCAGATAACAATGTCAGTAGAACTGGTTTCCTTAGAAATAACCTGTCTTTTCATTTATGAAGTTAAAAATATAATTGTAAAAAGGAGTCCCTGGGCTTCACCAGACTTACTACCCATGGGGTCCAGGAAACAGACATGAAGATGATGAACCTTTGGATTTCATGATGTCTCAGGCCCTTCCTCCTTCTGACTCTGATTCTTTCTGGCTATCACCTGCTGGGTTTTGTTTCTTCATCAATCAGTTGATCAACAAACATGAAGCACTGACTATTTGTCTAACTCTGAGCTAGGCACCAGGGATTTACATGATGATCATTTACATCATAATATGCTATATTGACAATAATATGTCTCAATAATCCTTGACACTGATGTAGGTAGCATTTAGGGTTTACAAAGGGCTTTCCTAAGGCCAACCCTGTTTGTCATGCATAGATAATGTACCTGTGGAAAGCAAAGGGCACCTCTCCTCAAGGGCTGGGAAGGATCCATGGGAGCATAGTCACTGAATTTCAGAGCTGGAGTCCTCCTCTCAGAGGCAGGCCACCCAGGTTAATTCATACCTGAACCAAACTGTCATCTTCATCTCACTGGGCAGGTGGCCATCCAGCCTTGCCTGAGGACGCCCTCCCTCCCTGTCTACTTTCCTCCCTCCCTCCTGAGGGAGCGCATTCTACTCCTGCGGGAGTTCTAATTGTTAGGAAATATTTCATTTCCTAAAGCTTAAATTTGCCTCTTTTTATAAACTTCACCAATTATTCTTATTTCTATTTTCTGGGGCCAAGAAAATGTCGCTTCCTTCTTTCACCAGGCAGCCTTTCAAGTACTTGAAAGTAATTATCATTCTTTCCCCATCCCCCAAGTCAGTCAGTTTCAGCTTTAAAAGGCAGGCTCATAATTGTTGTATTCTTTGAGGCTCATGGTTTAATGACAATAAGATAGGCAAAAAAAAAAAAAAAATCACAGAATTTGAGACATGAAAAAGATACGAAAAGCTCTCTAGTCTATCCTATGAACAAAAGAAATCGCCATTCTAACTTACTTAACAAATTTGATATCTGCTCAAATAAGTCACTTGTCCCTTTAAAGCACCAAAAATGGAGACAGGGGAAACATGAGCCCCTATCACTGTCAAATAAAAAAAATTACACCTAGTGGGGGAGATGGTGCTGAGCCCTCCCAGGTAGGCAGGAAATACTGATGCACGTTGGCAGTTGTCTCCTTTCTATGCAGCTAAGGGGACTGATTCTTGTTATGCCCAGATTTTTCCCAGTAAGAAAAAAAAAGACTTCCTGCCAAGGAAGTAGAAATTGTCTTCAGACTCCCCAGACCATGGCTTAAAGCTATGATTTTGAGGTTCCCCCCTACAATGACATAATTTTGAGTCACTAATGGTGATTGTTTGGGATAAACACAGTAGGTGACGCCCGCATGGCTGAGAACAGTATACATTTTCTTCTCTTCCCTGGGTTTCAGATCTGGCTCTCCTAACTCCTCCATGTGTGACTTTGGACAAGTGTCTTGAGATCTCCGGGTCTCCATTTCCTCTGGATTCCATGACTTCCAAGGACCTTTCCAACTCTAAATCCCATGATCTTCCCAAGATCACAACTCAGGCCATTCATTCTCCCTCCATGTTGGTTTTGGTTGATTTTTTGGTTTTGGACTGAAATTACAAAGTATCAAGCTGCTATTGTGAATTCAGAAGAAAGAAACTGATGGTATTTCTGTGCTGGCAAAGCTATTGGTCATATCAAGTTAGAAGAATCACTGAGGTTCTTTGGGCTTCTCATAAGGAGAGTGTGTACTCCCTCTTCCAAAAGAGAGATGTTCATCAGAATACCTTTGACAGCCGCACTTTAGGTTTTAACCTGTATTTGACAGTGCAATCACTACAAGCAGACTTTGGGGGTGATGGGACACCCAGATCGTAGAATCTTAGACTTTGAGTTTAAAGATCATTTAACCCAAGTCCCTTATTCCACAAAGGAGGACACTGCGGTTCAGAGAGAATGTGATCTGCTCCACTCAAAAGAGGTGGGAGATGTCTGTGTCTTTTTACTCCAAATTTCCAAATCACAAATTTGAAGATAAAAAAATCTTTTGAAGATACCTAGTCCAACCTAGTCCAACCCCCTTATTGTACAAATGAGGTAACTGAGCCCCAGAGAGTGGAAAGGACTTGGCCAAGATCTCGCAGGTAGTAAGTATAGATTTGAGGCAGGATTTGAAGCTAGGTAACTGTTTCCAGAGTCAATCATTAGACAAGAAAAATGTTGTCAACATAGAATTTATCCTAGGTTTAATTGCATGTAGGAGGGCCCTCAGAAATCAGACACTGGACTCTGAGAGAAATCAGAGGTCAAGTCCATACCCTTCACTTTAGAGATGAGGAAAGTGAAGCCCAGAAGTCAGGACTTCCTCTAAGTCACCCAAAAAGGAAGCAGATGAGCAGGGCTTTGAACTCAGCTTCCCAGAACAGAACTGAGTGAGAGAGGCTGTGTCAGAAGCATATGTGAATGCTAGCTGTGACATACCACCCTTGGAAAGCCAGGGGTGGGTGAGAAGGGTGCTGCCTTCAGACCTGCAGGTCACTTCCACTTGAGGAAAGTTTTTCTCTTCCTCCCTGAGACAGGATCCCAGCTCAATCCCTGGGGAGATCTTGGTCAATTTTGAAGGGTTCTCCCTGTCCTTTGAGCGGAATGGGAAGCTCTAAGGAGGAGGAAGAGGTGAAGGAGAGGGAAAAGGAGGGGGAGGAGGGGAAAGAGGAGGGGGGAGGGGAAGGAGGAGGGTAGTGTGCTGGGCACTTGGGCTCTGGGGTGCCCTCTCACCCACCACCAGCTCTCCCTAGTGGGGAACAGGGAGGTCCAGGCAGGTGTGGCCAGCCGAGCCTTTCTAAGGTAGCACTTCTGGCCTCCTTGGCCAGCTCCTCCTGGCCTTTGTCCTCTTATCTGACTCTGTCAACACCACCTATCTCCCTTTAAATCAAAGACATGGGCAGAGTAGGAAGCCTTGCCTTTTACACACATAGTTTGTGGTCACTCACTTCTAAAATATCGTTTCCTGCAGCTGCTGGATGACTGCCCCCCCACCTCCAAAAACAAAAAAAACAAAAAAAACAACTAGAACAGCACAAGAGCCCTCCCGGCTGAATTTTCTTGCAGTCTTTTTGAAGTTTCTGGTGTAAAAGAATCTGCTATACTTTGGGCTGCTTTGGCTTTCCATGTTGGTCTCATTTGAGAATCCCCAGCTTCCTCCAAGGCTTTGTTCACAACAGCACCTCCTACTGGGACACCCTACCCACCACCACCTACCCTGCCCTCCATGCTCAGCTCTGCTTGGTGTATCCCTATTTCACTGCTTTGTTTCCTTGTAGCTCCCCAAAGGTAGGGACCATCACTACTCATTGCCTTTGTATTTCTCCCCAGTGCCTATAAGATTGCTGGGCATATAGCAGGTGCATAAAATACAGGAGAGCTGAAGGTGCTTTTTGCTCTAAGGGGGCATCTAATTTGATTTCATTTTCCCTATTTTTCTAAACTCCCATTTTGAGGGAGGAGATTAAAGAAATGAAAGATCCCATTCCTCCTCCCTCCCCCTTTTTCAACTTAAATGCCATCATCTTGCCAAATATTGAGAAAAAAATCAGTGTTGGAGTACATTCAGGAACTCCTCATCAAAACCCCCAAGAGTGTCTGATAGATATTCAGCACTTAAGAGGAGGCAGCTCGGTGACACCGTGGGTAGAACGTTCAGCTCGGTAGGAGGAAGCACCCAGTCTGAGCCCTGTCTCAGACATTTGCTAATGGGGTTACCTTGGGGAACTTACTTCTCTGTCTCAGTTTCCTCATCCGCAAAATAAGGATAATAACAGTAGCTTGCCCCTCCCAGGCTGTTGTGAGGATCCCTTTGCAAAGGCTTATTAATGTGTTGTACACATGTTACGTGTTGTTGTGCCTGCATGCTCGCTGACTGATTTTTATAGCAATAAATGTGCTACTTGCATCCATGGCAGGACTAGGTGGTGCCAAGTCTCATCCTGGGGAGTTAAGAATATCTGACTTCAAATGTGAATTCTCAAGAACACTCAGGGCATGATCTGTATTAGTACCCCCCCCCATAAGTGATAATTCCTACCTTTTTCTAATTGTCTCCCCCAAAATATTGGAGGCTCACCTGCGGGCTTGGGGGATTCCTTTAGAAGAGGAAGGGAATACTGAATGAAGGCCATTTTCCTCTCTGAGGCTTGTTGGTTTCCAAGGGGAAGGAGGAGAGGGGTGGGCAGATGCTGGTGCCTTCTTTATTTCCCCATTATCATCCCTTCGGCAGGACTGCTGGCCCTTTGTTCGCCCTGACCCTTACTTCCTCCTGGGTGGGAGAGGAGGGCAATCTTCAGGCATCTAGGAGGAGGTTCTGACTAGGGGGTAGGGGGAGCCTCTTGTCTTTCTTGGCAGGGCTCATTGGTTCCCTAATTGCTCTGGTGTAGTGAGTGGAGCACGTGCCTAGGGAGATAGGAGCTATCTTCTGCCCTGAACCGGTGGGGAGGAGTTGGCCTATGACCCTTACCTTGAGCCCAAATCACAATCTCCTCCAACTGCTGCTCCTGGGGGGTCCAGACGTGGGGCTGGGATCCCCAGGCAGAGTTCTGGCTCCATGAGGGGAAAGGAGAAGGGAGGGCCAGGGGAAGACAGGTATGCCCCTCCCTGTCTCACCTGGCTTGTGTAGGGGGTGGGGGAGAATCTGAGCTGTGGGAAGGAGGAGAGGAAAGGAGGCTAGAGGAGCAGCTGCTCTTGTCAGTGTTGGGTTAAGTGTAAAGAGATTAATAGTTATTTAAAGAGCAAATGAGGACATGGCATTCAGCACTGGAATGGGAGGGTATAAATGGAATGGAATGGGCATGGCCCTGTTAACATTTAGACAGATGGCCTTAGGACTGAATGGAATGAAAAGATCCCACCCCCACCCCCCAACGCACATGCACATGCACATGCACACACACATATGCACACACATTCACACATACACATGCATGTGCGCACTCATACACACACATTATGGAGATTTAAAGTTGAATAAAATCCCTTTTACGACAATCTCCTTTAAGTGGCCCAGGGTTAAGAGTGCCGTGTTTGGAGTCAAAGACCTGGGTTGGAATCCTGCCTCTAACACTTTTTCCATTCATTACTGAACCTTTCTGGGCCTTATTTCCCTTATCTGTCGAGAAGGATGGGGTATCCTCTATGTAGGCTTCCAAGCCTGCTAGCTTTCTCCTAGTTGAGGCCACACACGGGGAAAGAATATTGGAATTGGCTGGTTGGAGACCACAATCCTGGCTCCAACACTCACTGGTTCCAGTATCCTGAGAAAGTCATGTAACTTCTAGGAGCCTCAGTTTCCCCATTTGTGTAATGGGGATGATTGTTGTCCTACCTAATTCATAGAATTATTCTGAAGAAAAGGGGCTTCATGACTTTCTAAAAGCTCACATTTCTAGACTTCCATCACTCTCTTTAAAGCACATCTCTAGGATTTGGCTTTGCCAAGTGCTTTCCATTGGTGAGCTCAACCACTTCTCACTGGAGCCCTCTGAGGTCTGAGCTTCTATTAGTCCCATTTTACAGATGAAGCCACTGAGGCTCAGAAGCTCTGGTTCCTGCCTAGGAGTGTCAGAGCCAGGTCTCATCTTTCCTCATCCCAAATCCAATGCTCCTTTCCCTACCAGGGGTTCCTTCACTAGATATCCTTCTGAGGGTCAGCTGTGGGGAAGACCTCCTAGTCTCTCCAGTATGGAGGTGGGTGGAGAAGATGCACAGAAGAACCACAGCAACTGGCACCCAAGAGGTGCTTAACAAATGGGAATTGATCGCATGTTACAGTGAAATGGGCAGAAAACCTGGGTTCAAATCCTTCCTCTTAGAGTTGGTACTTTCATAAATATGGGCTGGTCATTGAAGACTAGGAATATACTTTTCCTTTCAGATCAAGTAGGGAAGATGTTTTATAACCCTAAAATTTCTATATAAACAAAGGGAGGCAGCCCAGCCCAGCCCAGATGGACAGAGTCAAAAAGGCCTAGAATGAAATCTCACCTCTAATGCTAAGTGGCCCTGGGCTAGTCATTTCACTTTTCAGAGATCTGCTGTCCCCATCTGTACAATGGGGATGATGAAGGCTGGACTGCTTTCCTCTCGGGGTTTTGGTAAAGCTAAACAAACAAACACCCAAATTGTATATGTAAAGAGTTCTCTAGGTTTGAGTGTTATCCAAATGTCAGTTCATGATGATCACGTATACCTTCAGCCTCTCTGGCTGACATTATCCGTGCCTCTGATGACTGACTTTCTCTCGGAGGGCAGTGCCAAGGGCCTGGCTATTCTCTGTATGTGGCTAATGACCAGAGCTCTTTTCTCTCTCCTGGCAGCCGCAGTACACGAACCTGGGGCTCCTGAACAGTATGGACCAGCAGATCCCAAATGGTTCCTCATCCACCAGCCCCTACAATACGGATCATGCCCAGAACAGCGTCACAGCACCCTCACCCTATGCACAGCCGAGCTCCACCTTCGATGCCTTGTCACCCTCTCCTGCCATCCCCTCCAACACAGACTACCCAGGACCCCACAGCTTCGATGTCTCATTTCAACAATCCAGCACTGCCAAGTCAGCCACATGGACGGTAAGTCAGTGATTAATCTTTTTGGGCCTTGCCCTTGTCCACTGTCTCTCAGAGACTACAAGGTCCTGGTGAGGACCTTGTGAAGCCTCAAAAGGGATCTTGTGGTGAAAATACAGAGATCCCTCCCTTCTTACGTAGATTGGGGAGCTGTTTGTCTTTGCCAAATAGATTTTATTCTAGCAGAGGGGGTTCTGATTCAGAATCCATCAAGCACTTATGGTTGAGAGAGGACAGAATTGACTTTGCTTTTGTGTTTCTTTCTCCAAATCCTAACCCTTGGTATTCTGCCTGGCATATGATCATCTCTTAAATATTTCTGAATTGATTATCTATTGGTTAAGGTATTAGCTGCCTATGTCAGGCACTGAGAATTAAAAACAAAGAAACTGAGAAGCATACCTGTCCTCAGGGACTTTCCTGTAACAAATAAGATGTGTAAGAAAAGTACTGGTGATTTTTGGATCAGAAATGCCCACTCCTAAGGCACTTTCCAATGTACTGGGCACCTTTCTCTTAGCCACTGGTTGGGTAGGTTACCCAGGCTTTCTCAGCATTTCACAGATGAGTTAATAGAGGCTCAGAGACTTGCCTATGGTTGTACACAGCCACTACCTGCCTCCAAATCTCTGTGACAAGGCCATCTCCTTGTTCAGTACCACCTATATCCCTGTGCTCGCATGTGGTGGGATCTGCAATTTCACCAATGTGGAGCATGCCCTCCACCATGAAGATTTCAGATCATCTTTGTCTTAATAGAAAAGGGAATTCAATGGGTCCGAGACATTCAATCTGGAAGAGACTTAGAGGCCTCATCTTATAAATAAGGAAACTGAGGCCCAGAAAGATGAAATATTGTACAAGTTCACAAGGTAATTGATGTCAGAAATGAAAGTTGAATGCATGCTCTCAGTGACCATATTACTCCTTGTTTGAACTAGTAATGGTCCACAGAACTAGCTGATTTTGTCAGTATTTTTTCCTGATTATTTTAAAGAATCTTCTCAATTGGCAGAGATCCTTTGGCTGTTGACCAGAAGGTTAGTATCTGTCAATGACTTCTGCCTCATATGGTGTCAGTCTTTGTTCTGTATGTTTGCAAAGTTCTCTGACATAGAGGGGAACTCCCAGCTTCATTTAAGGAAGCACAAATACTGGAGAGAATGACCAGCAGACCCTGTCCTTCCGAGACCAGATTGGGCCTCTCTTTCTGTCCTATATTTTTCCTACAAAGCGCAACGATAAGCAAACACTGAAGGCTCTAGTTCAAATGCAGCCCCTGACACTAGCCCAGTAACTCTGGACTCTCTTAACCTTTGTCTGCCTGATGGGACTGTAAGTCAGGGACGAGAATAGCACCCACCTTGCACATCCCGAGGATCAAATGAGATATTTGTGAGGTGCTTATCCCAGTCCCTGGCACACATCAGGTGCCTAAAAATGCTTGTGCCCTCTCTCTAATTATTATAATAATACCATCATCATTAGCATTTTTGTGGTTTGCTAAATACTTTCATATGTTATATCATTTGATGCTTACAGCAACCCCACAAAGTAGGTGTTATAATTATCTGAGAGAAGCTTAATGCCTTCTTTAAGGTAATGCAGCCAGTGAGCATGAGAACCAGGATTTGAACTCATGTCTTTCCAACCCCAAATCCAGCACTGTTTCCTCTACCACCTAGATGCTGCATTACTCCTCAGGCATCTGCACCTTCCCTGGTTGGTGTGAGTGAACGAGTGATCCGCATGAATCAAAATAGTGATTGAACCCATACTCAGGACAGGAGAATGGAGTCTGGAAGTGATAGCCTGGGTTCAAGGGCTCAGGACTTCTCATCCAGTGGCTGCTTAATTGATGGATGAAAGCCCTGATTTATAGGACACCTTACAGGGTATACCAGGAGCCCTTTGGTCATGGTACATCTGTGAGGTAGGGAACTGTATTAGTTCATTCCTTCATAGGGAACTGCTGCTGGAATTTCCCCCATAACCGGGGAACTGGATTTGATAGCATCATGATGGGCAGACTGGTTTGGATGTACATCCCTCAGGTCCTTCTTCTGCAAAAGAAACAACCTTTCTCAAGTCTGATTTCATGTCTAGTCAGCGTCCCTCTGCACCAAACCAGCCTGTTAGAAATGCCTGTGCTCCTCAGCTTGAGGGACGTGAGTTCAAAGAGACTTCTCTCTTTTCGTGGTTTAAATAATTATTTTGATTTAGTTGCAAGCTCACCAGAGATGTGGCAATTCATCCAAGCTTCTGCCATGGGAACTAAATAATTGCTTTAAAGTAATTACAATTCTGCAAAGTACTTCACTTTGCCATGCAATTCAGTTTGGAGGCTAGGTCTAGATTTCTGTCTCTTCAACTCCATAAAATTTACTCAAACCTAATCATACACACACACACACACACACACGTACACACATATACACACATACATGTATGTCTATGTCTATACATGTATATGTGTATGTGTATATAAGTGTATATATGTGTGTATACACACATACACATGCATGTGTGCACATGTATATTATACATGTGTATATATTAATATATACATAAAGACCCAATCTTTTTTCTCCCCCTTCCCCTTCTCTCACTCTTCTCTCTCTCCCCTCCCTTTCTCTTTTTCTCTCTCTTCTTCCCTTCCTCTTGACCTCTTCTCTCCTTCTTTTCCTCCTCTTCCTTCCTCATCTTTTCTCTGATCTCTTGTTCCTCTCTTTTCCTTCCCCTCCCTTTCTTCCCCCTTTTCTCCTTCCTTCTTCTCTCCTCTTTCCCTTTACCTCTTCTCTTTTCTCATCATCTTCCCTCATTCCTTCTCTCTAGTCAGTCTCCATTGAATTTCAGAGGGAGAAGTGCAGGGACATACTTTTTCAAAGATAAAGGCCTTGACCTGAGATCCTTAAAGGACTGATAATATCAGTTATCTAAATGCATAAACTGAAGAAAGAGATTTTTTTTAATGTTCTTCAGAGTAGAGAGAAGACCTTATAGAGTCCCTGAACCTAGATGCAGAGAAAGTTCAGCAGGACACCCATACAGTGACCTTTCTCATCAGAAACATCTCAGACTAGAAAAGCTTGTAAATCAATTGGTTAATGTGCTGAAAATATCTTTAAATGTAAAACTCATGCTTAAATTGAACTATAGCATCCTAGGATACAGTGACTTCTCCAGAGTTGACTGCTCATTGATTTCTTCCTCAAACTGCCTTTCACGTACTATATCTATGTCTGTCCTTAAAAATGTTCATGATCTCTTGCCCATTGGCAGATAAATTCCTTCAGGTCAGGGGCTGTTTTACTTTTGAACTAGGATCCCTAATACATACCAAAGCCCATGGCACATAGATTCCAAATCTCTTTCCATTAAACTATATGGTTTCATTCACTCATTGGCAAAATGAGGGGGATGGACAAATCCCTATAACCAAGGGTCCTACTATGTAGTAAAGATGAGATGTCAATTTGTACTAGAGAGAAATTAGTATTTCCACATTGGGAGCTCTGCTGATGACATCAGAGGGCTAGACCAAAACTCAGCAGAGCAGCAGCAACAAAAGAAGACAAAATAAGCCTAAACGTTTGAGCGAGATTCCAATTGGCAGCTTGTTGGGACATCCATCGTCAAGATGAAGGGAAGGATCATTCACACTTTAGAACTTTCCCAGAAAACAGAGAGGAGGCTAAAAAGCACACCCAAGAGAATCATTCCTAGGTTGTCAGTTAGGGAATTAGTGTGTCCTCTTTTATTAATCTTAGAGATTTATCTTCCATGGTATTAACTGAAGCTGGCATTTAAATAAAGCATAGCTACCTACAAATGGATTTTCTTGTTCATTTTCTTACACTAAATTACTTCCTTACCTTTTAATGGTTATAAAATATAATTTCATTATAAAAAACACCTTAAACCTACAACTTTAGTTCCTTCCCAAGAAGGAGGGTTGGTGGAGGGATTTGAGAAAGATCTTAGTCATCAGACATTTTATAGAATGCTCTTGCACTCTGAAAATGGCCCAAAACAGCCATCAGAAAAGAGCAAACAAACTTAGAGAATTTCAAATATATTTTCTCAGTTCCCTGGCTGATAGTTTAATTTTAATTGGCTCACATATATAGGACTGGGGAGGGGGGACTCACAGTGAAACTGAGACACAAATGTCACAAATGTCTTAATTATTTCAATGATGCAAAGAAAACCTAATACATCATTAAATATAGCAGAGATCACTTAAAATTAAAGTGAACTAGTAACTGCTACTGACTGTTATTTATCAGCACTTGTGGGATAAAAATTTGGAGTAAATTCCAATCTGTGAGGTTCATATCATCCTCCAGCTGAGTTTGAGAGAATGAGCCAGTCAGATCCTTACAGTTTTTCCATGCATGTCTCCAGTGGTAAAGGACAGTTTAGCCTTTCTCATGACCAAAGATTTAGACAACACCCACCCTCCCATCCACACCATCCTTCACGATGGCAGCAACAATTACCAAAGGCATTAGAAAGAGAACATGTTTGCTCATTTGGATCATTGTGACTGAAAAGAGAGTGGAACACAAAGCCCCTGGAAAGGTAGAGCTTGGAAGCCCTCAGAGATTGGGGTGAGATTCTTATGGAGGCTGGAGTTCACTAGTGGCAACCAGGGAGAGCTGAAGATACTGAGCTAAGTGTCCCCTACAGACCTGATCCCTTTTCTCCCCCTTCCCCTTCTCTCACTCTCCTCTCTCCCCTTCCCTCCTCACTCTTCTCTCTCTCCCCTCCCTTTCTTTTTTCTCCTCTTTTCTCCTCTATTTTCTATCTTCTTGGATAGATCTGGTGGATGAACAGACAAATGCCTTTCATTAGACTCCTAGATGCCTAAGGATCTGGGTGCCCATCAGAAGCCTCTCCCCCACTTTTGATCACTTCCAATGTCTCTGTTATTATCCATCTGTCAGTTCCTATACTCGTGCTAAATGAAGAGACAGATTGGACAATTAAGTCATCCAGGAGAAATTTTGCCCTTGGAAAGCACATCACCTCTCAGACTGCCCTGGAATGAGCCCTCTTACTTGGTTGAAACTGCCAAACAATGATCAGGCTGAACTTGAGAGTCACAGGACCTGAGTCTGCAACCATACTTTGACATTCACTACCCATATGACACTGGATGCCATACTTCGTCTGTTTGGGCCTCTGCTTCCTCACCTCTAAAATGAGAGGAGTAGATGACCTCTACTATCCCTCTGTGATTTATGATTGATGGGCCATCTGCCTCTCCTTGTGAAGAGATTCTCAGGACTCCCAGGAGAGCCATGCAACCAACTTGGGGTAGTTTCAGAGAGCTGCTTTTCCAGTAAGAATTTCTATTTCTTTCTCCTTTAAAAAAAATGTTTTAGGTCCTCTGAGCTAGAAGGGGTCATCTATCCAAGACTAAGCAGTCCTTTTGTTGATGAGCAAACTGAGTCATTATTTGTCCAAGATCATATGGGTTAAGATCATTTTAGTTTGGAATAGACCCTAGAGACCACGTAGTAGAATTTGGCAGCTAAGCTAAGATTATGTGAATTATCTAATGCCACACAGAAAATCAGCACCAAAGCCAGGACTTGAACCCAGGTCCTGTGACTCTATGTCTAGTCCTATTCCTACGTAGAACACTGCCTTCTCAAACAAGCAAGAGTTTAGAGGCAGCTAGGAGCAGGGGGAAAGAAGAACCAGAGAGCACTGGGCTGGGAGTCAGGAAGACCAGAACCCCATGCAAGCCCTATATGGACCTAAGTTTCCCCATCTGAAAAATGGGAAAAATGAAAAAAATTATGGCACCAACTTACAGGGTTATTGTGAGGATTAAATGAGGCCATATTTGTAAAGTGCTCAGTGAACCTTATGTACTGTAATCTCATACACTATACATTTATTTAACTCCTACTGTGTACTGGGCATGGTGCTTGACATTGGGTTAGAAAAAGAGGCAAAAGACAGCCCCTACCCTCAAGGAGCTTATAATCTAATGGAGAAATGTTTATGGATAATTGTCGTTGCTACCATTACTGGTTTCATCTGGTATTAATGTGCTTTTATACTTTTTTGAGTATTTGAATTAGTCTCATGATCTGCACATAATATGGTATAATAGTCATGTATGATATCTCTTTAGTCTTTCAATATTTGCAAAATATTTTACGGGATTAGCTCAGTGGAGAAACTTCCTTACGATTCCTGAGATATAGTGGACAGAGGACTGGCCTTTCAGTTAGGTGGTGGAATCATTCTCTTGGGAAGGGGAAGAAAGAGATGGGTTGGATAGATAAGCCATAGCAGCCCCTTCCAAAACTGGAATTCTATTAATTCTAAGTCTTACAACAGCCCTGTGAGGTGGAGACATGTGATGATTCACCATCCCCATTTTACAGATGTACAAACTGAGGTTTAGTGAAGTTAAATGATCCCAAAGCATCTCTTTAAAGTCAGGCCCCTCTGCATGATACACCATGATACATACATCTTATAGATCCTCAGACCTGAGTTCAAATCCCAAATTTCAACTTATAGAATGAGAGTTCTTTGGGTGAAGGAACTCTTTCTTTCTTTTTTTTTTTTTTTTACATTTTTTTCCGATTTTTATTTATTTTTTTAAATTTATTTATTAACTTTTAACATTCATTTTCACAAAATTTGGGGTTCCAGATTTTCTCCCAATTTCTCCCCTCCCCCTGCCCCAAAACACCGAGCATTCTAATTGCCCCTATCATCGATCTGCCCTCTCTTCTAACATCCCTCCCTTCTCTTGTCCCCATCTTCTCTTTTGTCCTGTAGGGCCAGGTAACTTTCTATACCGCATTACCTGTATTTCTTATTTCCTAGTAGTAAGAACAGTATTCGACAGTTGTTCCTAAAACTTTGACTTCCAACTTCTCTTCATCCCTCCCTCCCCACCCATTCCCTTTGGGAAGCAAGCAATTCAATATAGGCCATATCTGTGTAGTTTTGCAAAGGACTTCCATAATAGTCATGTTGTGTAAGACTAACTATATTTCCCTCCATCCTATCCTGCCCCCCATTGCTTCTGTTCTCTCTTTGGATCCTGTCCCTCCCCAAGAGTGTTGACTTCAAATTGCTCGCTCCTCCCACTGCCCTCCCTTCCATCATCCTCCCCAACCCTGCTTATCCCCTTCTCCCCCACTTTCCTGTATTGTAAGATAGGTTTTCATACCAAAATGAGCGTGCATTTTATTCCTTCCTTTAGTGGAATGTGATGAGAGTAAGCTTCATGTTTTTCTCTCACCTCCCTTCTTTTTCCCTCCACTGAAAAGTCTTTTGTTTGCCTCTTTTATGAGAGATAATTTGCCCCATTCCATTTCTCCCTTTCTCCTCCCAATATATTTCTCTATCACCACTTAATTTCATTTTTTAAGATATGATCCCATCCTATTCAATTCACTCTGAGCTCTGTGTGTGTGTGCGCGCGCGCGCGCGCGTGTGTGTGTGTGTGTGTGTGTGTGTGTGTGTGTGTGTGTGTGTGTAATCCCACGAATTACCCAGATACTGAAAAGTTTCAAGAGTTACAAATGTTGTCTTTCCATGCAGGAATGTAAATAGTTCAACTTTAGTAAGTCCTTTATGACTTCTCTTTTCTGTTTCCTTTTCATGCTTCTCTTCATTCTTGTGTTTGAAGGTCAAATTTTCTTTCCAGCTCTGGTCTTTTCATCAAGAATGCTTGAAAGTCCTCTATTTCATTGAAAGACCATTTTTTTACCCTGAAGTATTATACTCAGTTTTGCTGGGTAGGTGATTCTTGGTTTTAGTCCTAGTTCCTTTGACTTCTGGAATATCATATTCCATGACCTTCAATCCCTTAATGTAGAAGCTGCTAGATCTTGTGTTATCCTGATTGTATTTCCACAATACTTGAATTGTTTCTTTCTAGCTGCTTGCAATATTTTCTCCTTGACCAGGGAACTCTGGAATTTGGCCACAATGTTCCTAGGAGTTTCTCTTTTTGGATCTCTTTCAGGCGGTGATCAGTGGATTCCCTGAATACTTATTTCACCCTCTGGTTCTAGAATATCAGGGCAGTTTTCCTTGATAATTTCATGAAAGATGATGTCTAGGTTCTTTTTTGGTCATAGCTTTCAAGTAGTCCCATATTTTTAAATTGTCTCTCCTGGATCTATTTTCCAGGTCAGTTGTTTTTCCAATGAGATATTTCACATTGTCTTCCATTTTTTCATTCTTTTGGTTTTGTTTTGTGATTTCTTGATTTCTCATAAAGTCAGTAGCCTCCATCTGTTCCATTCTAATTTTGAAAGAACTATTTTCTTCAGTGAGCTCTTGAACCTCCTTTTCCATTTGGCTAATTCTGCTTTTGAAAGCATTCTTCTCCTTATTGGCTTTTTGAACCTCTTTTGCCAATTGAGTTAGCTTATTTTTCAAGGTGTTATTTTCTTCAGCATTTTTTTGGGTCTCCTTCAGCAAGGTGTTAACCTGCTTTTCATGCTTTCCTTGCATCTCTCTCATTTCTCTTCCCAGTTTTTCCTCCACCTCTCTAACTTGATTTTCAAAATCCTTTCTGAGCTGTTCCATGGCCTGAGCCCATTGAATATTTACTTTGGACGTTTGGGATGCAGAAGCCTTGACTTCTGTGTCTTTCCCTGATGGTAAGCATTGTTCTTCCTCATCTGAAAGGATGGGAGAATATATCTGTTCACCAAGGAAGTAACCTTGTATGGTCTTATTTTTTTTCCCTTTTTTAGTCATTTTCCCAACCAGTTACTTGACTTTTGGGTCCTTTGTCAAGAGTAGGGTATACTCTGGGAATCTGTGAGATCTCAGTTCCTCCAAGGTGGCACAATCAAGCATGTACTGGTCTGGATGCAGAGAGGGATTTTTGTGCCCAGAATCTTAGCAGTTACCTCTCCACAGCCACCTGGTCTCCAGTTCCCAAGTCAGCACTAGCGGCTGATTTTCAGATAAGTTGGATGGGCAGGGCTGCCATTCAGTTTGAAACAAAGACCAGCTGGGCCACGGCCTCCACCCAGGGCTGGGGTAAGACTCAGCTCTTCCATGTTCCCAGGGGTTTTTACGCTCCAACAATGGAGCTTCTGTATGGGCTGCTGTGTTGGCTCTGTGGTCTCTGCCTGCTGTGGGAGCTATGGGAAGGCCCTTCTCCCTTCCTGGACTGCTGATAATACCCCGTCGCTGACCTTTGGCGCCTGTGGGCCAAGAGATCTGAGGACTCACTACTGGAACTGGAGATTCCGCCCCCAAGGTGTCCTCCTCCCAGAGTCTCGTCATGCTGCTGTCACTCGGCCAAGGCTGGCCTGGGCTCTGTGCTTGGCACAACAGATGTTTCTGTGGGCCTTTCAGGTCACCCTGGGCTGGAAATCTCCTCCACTCTGTTGTTCTCCACTTCTGCTGCTCCAAAATTTGTTGAGAGTCTCTCTCTATAGGTATTTTATGGGCTGTGGGGAGAACCCTGTGTGTCTTTCTAGTCCACCATCTTGGCTGCACCCCCAGGAACTCTTTCTTTTTTGTCTTTATCCTCTATGCCTAGTATAATGCTTGGCACTTGGTAGGTGCTTAATGAATAATTATGGATTATGTGACCTTGAGCAAGTCATTTCCCTCCCTGAGGGTCAGTTTCTACATGTTCAGAATGGATGGGTTGGAGGCTGTCCTTAAAGACTCTTCTGCTCTCACTTTATAATCCATGGCTAATCTCAGAACTGGCCCCTCTCTCCAAGTCAGTTGAGAAGCACAATTAATTAAAAGGTGGATTTCAAAGGGTTTCTTTAGTTTGGGCTCTGTTTGTTTGTCTTCTTGGGGTAGTTTCCATGTGGCGTTAATTATAAAGTAGGATGGTTGTTACACCTTGCGGGTCCTCCTCTCCTTTGGAGAAAGACATCTGATAGTCTTCAGCACAATGTGTCTATTTAATTAGAACAAAGGCTCGAGGAGGACTCCTGGGTCCTGGGGCAAGTCACTGTCTCCTTGCCAATCTGTTAAATGGGTGCGATAATACCTCCCTTGCAGGGATGCCATAAGGCTTAATTAAGGTTTGTGAAGTGCCATGAGCTGGAGCAGTAATCTATCTGAGAAGGAAGAGCAAAGATATATTATTATCAACGTGTTGCTTATTGTTTTCTTGGTCCCTGCCTAAAAAACATTTTAGTCAAGGTAGAAAGCTCTCATACACAGTGTGCATGAAAGAAATGCCTTTGAAAATCTAGCTTTTCCTCAAAGCCTGACCAGATGTGGCCATTGACTTCCTAATCAAATACTTTCAATTAGGCCTTGTTAAATCTTATCAGATTTTTTTGGGTACCACCTAGGAGGTTACAATGGCAGGAAAATTTCAATATTAATTATAACTGGTGCTAGATCATGATAAAAAAAAAAAGAAAGGAGAAAAAGAAAAAGAAACCTCTCACTTTTATTTCCTTAGTGTCTCAATATTTACAAAACACTTTCCTCACTACAATCCTGTGAGGCAAGTATCCTTATTGTATGTATGAAGAAAGTCAGTCTCAGAGAGGTCAGGTGACTTCCTCAAAGTCACAGAGTTTGGGGACTTTCTGAACAGTGAAGTCCAAGCAATAGATATTAATGGTTTGGTGTCAGCTTGCGGGAGGTCCACAGTGGAGTGCATCAAGGATGTGTGCTCGTCCAATATCCAAATGAACCCAAAGCTTGAAAGGAAGGTTGAGGAGCAGCCTGGCGCTGCGTGAGAAACCTCAAGTGGAATCTGTTCTCAGCTCAGCTGAGTAATCCTGAAGGAAGATAATTAACTTCTCAGAATCTCAATTTTTCCATTAACAAGATGGAGGCAATACTGAACTAGCTAACCTCACAAGCATTTTGTTTTAATTGTTCAGAGTGTTAGAGCTCATTGAAACCCAGGTTTTCTAACTAACTGAGTCTAACACCACATCCTGCCCCAGTCATCCAGTACTCTGTTCTCTTTCAGTGAGGCAGGGCAGAGGAACTCAGACAATGTAGAACTAGGTCAGCAGACTTGGGTTTGGATTCCACCTCATGCACTTGCTAGCTGCATGATCCCACCCTAGTCGCTTGGCATTACCTGACAACTGCTACAATAATGGCTGAGGCCCCCTTCCCCCAATGTTGTGAGTATTAAATGAGATAATATACATCAAATGTTGGCTAACCAAGCTTAAAAATTCAGTGTCAAGATCAGGTGTGAAAATTATTAGCATTATTATTTAAAGAGAAAGCTGAGATGGAGTGACTTGTATTTGAACAGTATAAGGTGAAAGTGAGGGAAAGGAGAGACTTCCACAGATAACTGTAGCCCTGGGGTAATGTCCAAAGACTATATTTCCAGGGACTTTCACCTAGATCTGAGAAGGAAAGGAAAGGAAAGGAAAAAGGAAAAGGAAAAGAAAAGGAAAAAGGAAAGGAAAAGAAAAAGGAAAGAAAAGGAAGAAGGAAAGGAAAAAGGAAAAAGGAAAGGAAAGGAAAGGAAAAGGAAAGGAAAAGGAAAAGGAAAAGAAAAAGAAAGGAAAAATTATTTCCTCGACTTCGATTTAGTTTAGTTTAAAACAAACAAAGAAACAAACTTCCCTTTCACATTTAGGAACAAGGAGACCAGCAGCTAAAGAATTCAGGTTGTCCCTGATTTTTTTTTTTTTTTGCCCTGGAGGATAAAGAGTAATTTTGTCATCTTAAATCACTCCAATTTTCCCAAAGAACCACAGGGTACGGGGCAGGGTTGAGTTTCTGCTCCTAATCAAGAACACGGCTTTCAGAAGGGTGAGAGATGAGGAAAATGACCTGATCTTTTTTCTCTAGATAGAATTTCTCCATTACAGACAGAAATCTCCCAGATTGCTCCATTGGGGGAGTTTGCCATGTGTTTCCATCATACCATCTAAACTTTGTAGGTTTCACCAAGGCCTTTTGGCAGTAGGAGGTACCAGAGGTACCATCAGATCATCATGGGGTTTTGATGAAGAAAATACTTTTCTGTCCCAACTTCAGTGTCCATTCTTTCTTCTGCTTGTCTTCATTTCTTCTTTTTTCTCCAGCTGAGCCAGCACTGGGGACAAATTCAAAGGGTAAGGGTCTGGCCCAAGGGATGCCTGAGTATTCTTTTACGTTGATTGAGGGGAAGCTTGGATGTATCGACGTTAGGGCTGGTGATATCGCTCCTCCCTCTTCCTTCCCACTGTCGGGAGCCTGACACATGCCATGGAAACCTTTAAATGTGATATTCAGGAAATCCAGAAGGGCCACAGAGCCTTAAGTACTTTTATGGATTAGAAATGAGTGGAGAGGTGAGATATTGAATAACATTCTTGTTTAGGACAAGCCCAGGGCTTCCATTTTCCAAATAGATATTGGAAGAACTTTGTTCCATGAAAGGAGGAAGTGATCATAATGATGATGATAAATAACACTTAATATAGTAATCGAAGACTTGTACAGGACTTTACATAAATAATATCATTCGATTCTCACAAAAACTTTACGAGGCAGAGACTATCATGATCCAAACTTTACAAATGGGGAAACTGAGTCTGAGAGGTTAAGTGATTTGTCTCAGGTCATACAGCTAACGCACCTTTGAGGCAGGATCTGAACTCAAGTCTTCCTGACTCTCAAATGTGTCAGTCTAACCACTATATGTGTCGTCATCCCTTTCCTTCTTCCCAAGCCCCAGCATGAGCTTTTTCCTTTGTATTTTTAAATTACATGTCTCTAGGATCATGTGCTTTCTTCAATTTTCAGATCATGTGACCCTGCCTAAGTCCTGAGCCCTGGAGGCTCAGTTTTCTCTCTCCTTCCCCAAATTATCATTGATGCCATTACCTACACTTAGAATAGACCGAGTAGTGGATGTGGAGTCAGAGGCTCCCTGCTCTGATGTGTGACGCCACTAGTCGCTGAAGTAATTGCTTCACTGTTTCTTTTTTTGTAAAATAAGGGGGTGAGCTAACTAGTGTCTGGAGTCCCTTTTGGCAGTCTGGGTTGGTTTGAGTTGGTGCAGTGGAGTGCTTCTTCTCAAAGTATTCTGGCTGCCCTCAGAAATTCCTAAGAGTCTCCTTTCAGATGAGTTTAGAACCTCTGACCATTTCTTAATGTGGCCTAATCCTCAGGGTGTTGGAAAGACAGCCACATTCAGCTCCCAACATTTCCTATGAGGCTGTGTGGTTTTTAGGGGCTCCAGTTCTTTGTCTTGTAATGACCCCAGGTAATGAATAGGATGTGATGCTAAAGATGGGGAAGTCTTCTAGTCGATGCCCCTCATCTTACACATGAGGAAATTGAGACCCAGATCAGGGAAGGGACACGCCAAGGGTCAGACAGCTAATCAGTAGCCAAGCACCAACGCCCACCTACGTGCTCTGAAGCCTGAATGTAGGGTGCTCTTCATTAGACCTTGAACATACAGACAATCCCACTGAGAAGATGTCAGTAGGCCTACATCTTGGGCATATGCTGAGGCCTTCAGACCAACTCATTTGCCCCGTTCCCTTCTAATGCAGACTACATACTACACCCCAGACTGGGCCTAAATATACCAGGCCAAAGGGAGCTGTATGGGAAACTGAGACCCTCACAAGCACATAAGTGGTAAGGAGGGGATTCTCTGGAGGCTCCCAAAGCACGAAGATCTAGGTCAGAAAGAAAAGCTACCTTTCTGCAGAGAATAGGAACAGGCCCCCAGTGTGGGGAGGATGCTTTGGTTGTGAAGCTTGACTTAATGCTCTCAGATGTCCCCTCAACCTCCTATTGTCCCTGAACTTTCAGCTGCAGCAAGGTCACATTAGGCTGGCACTTTGGAGGTGTCATAGTTCCCTAGTAGCCAGTGCTTTTGAAATGGACCATTCCGGATCCACAAATGCCTGCATCGCAGAGACCAGTGATTAAACTTCTACTGGAACAAAAATAAACAACAAAAGGTTCAAGCCTTGGTTACAGACTTCCAGTGATGGGGGGCTTACTACCCAGTGTGGCAGACCATTGTACTTCAGGGTAGTTTTGGTCATGTGGGCATTCTTTTTGACATCAGACCTAACCTGTCTCTCGACTTTTCATTCTGTCTTATGGGGTTCAGCAGAAAAAGTCTAATTCCCCCCTCCATATGTCAGACCTTCAGGCACTGGAGGATGACTCTCAAGTCCACCCTATATCTTCTTGACTCCAGGCTAAATATTCTCAGTTCTTTCCCCCCATCTTTATCTGAGCTCATCTTTGCTTGATGCAGAGGCCTATAAAGTTCCTGGCTGATCTCCTTGGGATGCCTCTCTGTTCATCAGTGTTCTTACTAAACTGTGGCCCCCCAGGAATGAGCACACAAATCCAGACCATGTGACCCATGTGCATTTATGTGGCATCTCAAGGCTCACTGTGCCCTCTTCTCCCCTAAACCCAAAGCAAACCTATGAAGTATGAGATGTAGGTAACTAGAGAGGGGCAGCATAGCCCAGTGGGATAGCAGGCTGTTCTGGGAGTCAGCAGAATGCTGGGCTCTAATGCCTCCTATGCCACCTCCTGACTATCTGTGGGTACCTGACAGATATGGATAACAATACCTATGGTGCCCCCTCATAGGTTTATTAGCTGATACACCTTGGGAAGTGATAATCATTATAACAGCAGTGAACATTTAGGTGCTGTTTTGCAAGCCTTTGCCAGTCTACGCAGGAGGGTTGTTTGGGTTTGTTCTGGTTTTTCAATTTCGGAGGTGATGAGGTAGGACCAGACAGTCAGCGAGAATTAATTAGTGCTTCCTGTGTGCCAAGCACACGGTGCTAAGTGCTAGACATGCAAAAAAAGGAACAACTACCAGTAAGATTTAGACTATATACTGGCCATGGGATAGAGCAAATTCTCACCTGGAGGGCCTACTGGGTCTCTTGGAGCTCTGGGCTTTGGCAGTGATTATTCTAGGAGAACCTGGACCTCCAACACAGAACCTCCTAACCCCAAGTCTGCTTGTGTTTCTTCTACAACATGGAAAACTCTTCGCAAATGGAAAATAGCTATATTTGGAGGCAGGATCTGAGCTGGAGTCCTTCCTCAAGTGCACTCATGGAGCTTAGCTTCTATTGGGAAGATGCTATGTAAAAAATAAGAGCCTGAGTAGATAGGAGGCAGCCTGAGAGGGTTAGCAGTGGGGAGGAACCTAGGAGGCCTCCTGGAGAAGGTGGCATTTGAGCTGACTCTTGAAGGAAGTCAGGGAAATAAGAAGTGAAGTGAAGTGGTCAGAGCACTCCAGGGTTTGGGGGCAGAGTTAGTGCAAAGGCAAGATGTTCACGGAATGACAAGTCAATGGTGTAGGAACCATTTCATGGGGCAGCTCTAGACTTCAAATAGAATCCTAGCCTATAGAAGATAAGGAAGATCAGTTCAGCCAAGGAAACATCTTGAAAGTCAACAGTTCTGTTGAAGGGGATTGGGAAAGAGAGCACCTCACCCATTCACTCCTGAGACCTGAAGGATGGATTTAGCAGGCAGTAGGACACCGAATCTTGGTTCTTATGAGCTCTGTCTGGAGGGGTTATAGGCCTGACATGGTCTTAGTGAAGACTTACTATGTCTGTAGGGATGACTGGACATCATGGGACAAACATGATGTACATCTATTGGAAGCTTGCTCCATTAGGGAGAGTTTTGTAAACCCCCATCCCAAGGAGAGATTATATCAGTGGTCTCTATTCTCCAACTGGTAACAAGATTTGATCAACTAACCCAGAAAAATACACATATTCACACATATGTGTCTATTTTTTACACATATATCCACTCAAAAGAGATAATTCGGTTCCAGTCGCATTTCACTTAACTTCTCAGTCACACAAGTGACTCTAAGACTAAGCTGCTGAGAAAAGGCCAACCTGTGTTGGCAGAGAGAATTTCCTTACCTGGGAGTTCTGCATCCCAATGAAATTCCAAGTACTACTTCTTTCCCATTTATGTAGCAGAAGTGAACAGAGCCCAGTGGTAAGCCAGGCAGAGAAATGAATGGGAAGGCTGTCGTCCCCACTTTCAAAGTTCAAGGTGAAGAGGTATCATATGTCCACTCATTTCATTGACTTAGGATTTCCAAGTAGAAAGGCTCCCTCCACGAATGCAGATCAGCAGTTTACTTATTACTTGAAGTACCAATTGCTTGGGTCACTGAGAAGTCCGGGGCCTTGCCCAGAATACCCAACCCATATATTTAAGAGGGAAGACATGAAGTCTGTTTTCTCTTGATTCCAAGGCCTGATGTTTTCCGACTGCACTAGGCTGCCTCTTAGGTATCATTTATGAGATTATTTGTAAAGCACTTAGCATGGTGCCTGGCACAGAGCAGGTCTTTCAGAATGCTTATTCCCTTCCCCAATGTATGACCATGGGCAATATGACAAATTGAGAAGTGGAGAAAGTATATTCCCTGGACTTTTATAGGAGAAGAGAAAGCATTTCTGGGGTGGCTGGTTAGGAAACACTTCCTGGAAGATGTAGCTTTGAAACTGGGCTTTTGTAGGATGGGTTGTGGGTAGAGAGGGATTTAGAAGAATTGTGAGATTTGTAGACAGGGGAAATCAAACAAGGCAGAGAGGCAGTAAAGGGAGTAGCACACAGGAAAGGCTGGGGCAGGAAAGATGAGGAATGACAGAGCATTGTAGCATCTTTGAGGCATAAAGAACTTAGAAACCAGCTATCTAAGCCCTAACCCAAAGTGAACCCCCACTGCCGCATTGCTGAAAGACCTTCCCTGCCTCCCTTCATTACCTCCCTTCAGGGAAGCTCTCATAATGGCCCTTGAAAATTTCAGATTGTACCATTGAATGCTGCTCCCTACCATGTGCCAAGTATTGTGCTCTGTGTTAGGGAATGACAAAATAAAAGTAAAACCATCTCTGCTATCAAGCAGTGGATTCTCATAGAGGTATTATTATCCCTGTTTTACAATGAAGAAACTGAGGCTCCGAATTTGGAGGACTTGCCCATGGTCATAGTGCCAGCGAGTGTCAGACGCAGGCTTCAAACCAATGTCAACATCTTGATGGTAAAGTCCAGGCTCCAAGGCTCTGGGAGGCAAGAAATGACCACTGAAGGACAGACTGCTAAACCTCGAATGCAGAGCTTCAGAACCTGGACTTTGATTAGCAGTCAGTGAATAGCCCTGGATGTCCCTATTGAGAGGAATTTCCTGATCAAACCAGCATTTAAGAAGATGAATCCAGCAGTGATGCAGAGCCAGCATGGTCGTGGGAGGAGACTGGGAGCAGAGAGACCAGTTGGACTATGCATTGTCCAAGTTTTACATGCTGAGGGCGTGAAGGGGGCTGTGGCAGGGCTTTGTCATGGGTGGACATTCGAGACTGACTAGCGGCCGAGAGGGTGATGCAGTGCTGTCAAGCTCAAATAGGAACAGAGGCCTCTAATCTATACTTAAGGATCCCTGGAGGCCACATATTGGCCTGGTGTTAAAATGTAATGTCATACATGTTTTTGTCATTTCTATTGATTCTGTTACAAATGTCCCAATAACATTTGAATCTGGTTTGGGCACAGCCAGGAGTGCCCCACAGAGGGGCAGTATGTTTGACAAAATCTGGCCTCCAACACTGATAGGATATGACATCTCATTCCTCTTCTCTCTGTGAAATGGAGATGACGCCACCGCAAGACAGGGTCCTTAGCATTAAATGCAGTCAATAGATACGGTGTTTTGTAAACCTTAAGGCCCCATAGAAATGTTAGATTTTATTATTATGAGAATTGTGAGAATGAGGAGCCATAGATGGGAAGTAATTTATTGTATTAAACTTGAACATGGAATGTATATGTGTATGTATATGTGTGGCGGGGGGAGAGGGGAGGGGGAGAGGAGAGGAGAAGGGAGGAGAGGAGAGGGGCATTATAAAACACTAGGCTGACTAAAACAGGATCATAAATTTCTACCTGGGGGTGGGGGAAAAGGGGAAAGGGTACTAAAATCAGATTTATCAGAGCTAGGAGGGAGCTTTATTCTCAGCAAGAGGAAGTGACTTGCCCAAGGTCACACAAGGATTAAGTCGCAGGGGAGAGATATGACTCCAGGTTATCCATATTTAGTTCTCTCCTCACTCTCCCAACACCTTCTTTCCTGAGAGTTCAAGCTAAAACTTCTCTTGTCCTCAGATCTCTCATCTTATCCTTAAAAGCAAGTGCTAAAGAGTGAGCAGCCTAGCAAGATTTCACCGAGGCTGCCTTCCCTCTCTCCCTAGGGTGGGCAAAATCAATACTTTTCACCTGAGCCAGTGGCAATTTGATTTTGGAGAGGACTTATCGACAGGCCTCTTGGAACACTCTGAGGCTTGAGAGGGCCTACAGCCTTCAGGCTCTCAATAAACAAAGGCCCTTTTCTTGGCCATGAGCAGGGTTAGCATCCTATTGCCTGGCCCAGAAATGGCCTGCCCTGCCCACTGGGTCTCTGTGGGTTCTTCTTAGAGCCAGCCAAGCACTTTACCTTCTGCTCTACACCTGGAAGCACTGGTGAGAGGCTGTGGTCAGCATTCTCCCCACTGAATCATGGCCATGAGCTAACGTCTCTAGTGGGATGAGTCAGTGCTGGCCCAGGGAGGGTGTTCCATAGGGAAGGTGGGAAGTCTTAAGACCAACACAGCTTGGCTTCCTCACTTGTTGATGTCAGAGTTGGTGGCCAGAAAACAGTCCAGACAAACACTAAAAGTGGGTCTGCAGAGCTCAGCTGGCCACTTGTACTTGGCTGCCTGTAAAAACATCAAAAGTACCTTCCTGTCTCTGTCTACCTGAGTTCAGGTGTGTTTTAAGAGTTAATAGAAAAGCCAGCCTGTGATTTTTTCCCCCACTGTGCTTCAGGCTAAGTAGGTGAAATGATGTGTTTGGGAGATGAATGTTCTTGCAAAAGGCAAGATGTAGCTTGCAGGAGAACATCTGCAACCAGCCCATTCTGCAGGAGATGGGGCCAAGGCTTGTTTTTGTCTTTACGCCTGTTTCGACATGCCACTGAGCATGGAGATTTTCTAACTGTGGAGGGGGAGACCACTAACAACTGGGATTTCTTAATAAACTGGGTACGTGCATTCCAAAGTAGAGGGCTGAACCCTCCATGCGGTCTCTATCAGCGAGATCTGGGGAGCCCCTCTTCCTGCCCCCAGTCTGCTGGAATGAGAACAGGAAGCTGAACTCCCCTGCCACGAAGCTCATAGAAACATGTACTCATCTAAATCAAGTGTGCTAAGCCAAGAAGCTTCCCCTAGGAGGGAGGGCCATTATACACAGAGCAGACAACAGAAGACCTTCTTTGAAGGATAAACCATGGTGCCCAGATGAGCAGGGCTGCCAGAGCCTGGCCAAATGGTGCAGTCTGCCTGCCGTCTTTGCAATCCCTCCCAAGTCCAAGCCCAGGTGCCTGTGTGCCAAGAAGAGCAAGGCTGATTTTGCGAGACTCTCACTGTTGCAACATTTCTGTGGAGGGCAGGGAGTCACCTCCCTAGCATATCTCTTATCAGGAAGGGGCTTGGGGAGTACGGGGTACTATCTCTTCTACCAGTCATTAGTAAAATGAAAAGTTGGCTTCCCCTTCTCACTCGACTCCAGCTCACTCCCTTTTCTATTTTGCCTGGAAGTGAACGAGGGAGACCAGCCAGAACCCCAAAAGACAGAAGGAATAAAGGATCAAATGAAAATGGGAAGAGTCTCCGAAGGGACTCGTTCAGTTCTTGCAAGTGAAGTGTAATGCGTTGTAGAGCATGGGACTTAGAGTCCAGAAGGCTGGAGTTAAAACCTCAACTCAACCTCTTACCTAGCTCTATGACCCTGAGCAAGTCACTCACCGTACAGGAACTTCCAGCCCCTCATTTGTAAAAGACAGAGAGTTGTTCTTACTGGTATCTGAGGTCCCTGCCACTTCTAAATTTTCTGTATTTGTAGGTTTTGGTAATGAAGCCAGTTCCCCTGATGGGATCTCAGTTTCTCCATCTGGCAAATGAGAAGGCTGACCTAGATGATTTCCAACTCCTTATGAAGGCTTTTCCCCATGCTCCCCACTCTCCCCAGGTGCTCTCACTTGTATCCATTCCTTAGATATTACAAACACACACACGCAAATATATAAACACATACACATAGACATATGTGTCTGTATTTATTTACCTTTGTACATATGTATATACGAGTATGTGTTGTCTCCCTTGATAGAAAGTAAGCTAACAGACTCTGTTAGGTATACAAGGCATGTAAGGCATGTATTATTGCACCCATTTTAGAGATGATGAAACTGAGGCTTATAGTGGTTAGGTGACTTGCCCATGATAGCCAGTTAGTCAATGCCAGAGGCAAGATTCCAGGCCACTCTTTGAGTCTCCTGCTATAATAGTCTTCTCACCATATTCTGCTGCCTTTTGTCTCAGAATTATTTGTCTCCTTCCGGCTTCTGAGTTTCAAGAGAGAGGAGCCAGGCCTCATCCATCTCTATTGTCATCTGTGAGCCCTGAAGAGACTGGACAATCTCTCAGAGCTTGAGGCATTGAATTTACAGGGTTTTCACTCAAGACCCAGAGACAGGACTTTCTTCTTCTGAATACAAAGGCAGTGTAGGAAGGAATGTGGCAAACTTAGAAACCAGGTGGCTGAGCCCAATAACAGGGAATTTCTAAGAAAGCTGAGAGAGGCCCATGGGGTGAATGGCTCAGAGGACATCCCCTCAGAGCATGACATCCACCAAAGCTGAGATGAAGAAGAATGGGGCTCATATCCCCATCTCCTAGCATTTCTAAGAAGCCCAGTAGAGTAGATTGGCCACTGGAACTGGGTGGTGTAGAAGCAAGTAGAGCAGGGCTCCCTGGTTCGGGAGGCAGAGGTCCTGAGTGTGAATCCTGGCTCTGGTCTTTGTTAACTAGGTGACCCAAGGCAAGTTACTTTGCTTCACTGGCCCTCAGTTTGGGCAGGTCTGGGCAAGGTGACTTCTCAGTACCTTCTAGGAGCCATGCTTTCATCCAGAGAAATCTAATAGTGCACTACAGTGTTACATAAGCATCAGCTACTACATTGAATTCACTCCAGCTCCCAGTTCCCTCTTATTTCCATGTGAGCTTGCATAGACATGTGCCCCTATGCCTTGGCATGTGTCCCTGTGGCACTGCCTCTGGAGTCCTGGGCTGCCATCTTTGGGCCCAGTTACCTCTGTGGTTCATTGAGCAATAGCCTCGTTTTGCCTGGGTGGATTCAGCCTGAGTTCTAAAACCATGGGCCACCTGGCCTTGTTTGCCTTGGAGCTGCATCAACCCAGTATGACTTGAGGAAGCAGCCTTGATGCTTTCCACTCCTTTGTACTTCCAAGAGGTGGTTCCACTGCTGCTCCCTGATGGACTTTTTTTCTCTAAGCTAAACAATCCTTCTTCATGCTGTAGGGGAAAAAAATGCTAGTTTTCACATTAGACAGACCTGGGTTCACCTACTAGATGTATGACTTTGGATCAGTCCCGTCACATCTCTAAGCATTAGCTTTCTCATCTATAAGACAGGGATACCAGGTAAAATGTGTTCGCCGAGTTGGATGTCCTTTGAGGTCCACTTTGGCAGCAAATCTCTGATCTTGTCATCCACCTCCAAAAGAAATTCTCATTGTTTTTGGTCTGGTCTTCCCTTTCAGGGGTGAATCTGCAGAAGGTGCTGGAGTGACTTAATACTTGGACTTTAGAGATATATAGTGAAAAAGAGAAACTGAGGGATTTGGGCCCTTTGGAGGGTGAAAATATTGGAGTTGGTGCATATCCAGTAATGTCACCAGATTGGGTTGGTTTCTTCAGCACTTTCTTTAATTCTGAGTACAGTAAAAATAGTTTCAGTACAAAGTACTCTCTTCATGGAAGAGACAGTTTAATGTCAACATCATAACAGCCATTTACTCAGTGCTGAAAGGTTTATGAAGCACTTTCTGTCCATTATCTCATTAGGACCTCATAACACTCTGCATAGGTGTCAGCCATAGAGTCAGTGAGATCTCCACAACAGTGGATTTGAGAGGCCCAAACATGGCACCAGAAAGACATAGATCCTGGATCTCACTTCTGACACTTTCGGGTGTGTAATCAACTAGAAGGCAAGTCATTGGACATCTGGGATCATTTCCTCATCTATAAAATGGGGTCAATGCAAAAACTGGGATTCCTCAGTCACAGGGTTGTTACCAGGAGGAGACATAAAGTCCTTTGAAAACTTTAAATCCTAGGACACAGAGTTCCAAAAGTCTTAATGTCATTTGAAGTGATTCAAACTTCACCCTGCCTAAATTGTCCTTCTTCCATCAAATAAAAGATAAGGACGAGTGTGGGTTGCAAGGGCAATTCTAGTCTACAAGTTGGTTTCTTCTCGGTAAACATTATTGTTTCCTGCACTTTCCAGATACTCTCTATGTACATTCAGATATGAACCCTGGATCAACTTTGAAAATTCTTTTGGAAAGTGATGAGTTAATTTTCACCAAGGGCTCTCCAACCCTTTCCTGACCATGTCCAATAACCACTCATCCCTGTGAAGAGCCTCCCATTAGAGGTAGAGAGTCAGAGCAAATGAGGCTTGATAGCAAAGCTAATATTTAATCATGAATTAATGTTTCTCCACGGTGCATGGGGGGAGATTACTGCATATCAGATAGGATGTGCCTCTGGGATGAGGGCAAATTTTGTCCAGAAAATTAGCTTAGCCTGGTTGAAATGTCATGGTTGCATTTTTGTTTGCTAATTAAAGGATTAAATAGGCAAAGATTTGGAGAAAGCTGTCAGAATGCCACAGAAACCTTTGAGGGTTGGATCTAGCTAGAGGTGAAATGAACTGCCTTTTCAGACTATTCCAATTACTGTCTAGTTGTACCTTGAAAATAATATATGTGTTCTTCTCTCTCTCTCTCCTCATTCCATGATGCAAAAATGCATGTCACAGGATCCAGTGGAGGGAGAGATGATGTGGTTACAGAAACCCATTAGCCACATAACTCTTGGCTGCTTGCATTGTGCTATCTCCTTCGTGATTAAAGCTTGAAACCCTGAATTATATTATGTTTTACAATCTATTAGAAGAAACTCTGGACAATATTTCTTAGGTTGGAGGACATATTTCAGCAAATAAGGCAGGCACCTTGGGATTTTATGCAGGAATCTTTTTTTCCTAGATCACTGAGAGCCCCTAAAGTAGAACCCTAGACCTGGAAACAATCTCTGAGGTTATGTGGGCTTTGTGTCTCCTTGCCCAGCGGATGAATTTCCTCTATGGCCTTGCTGATCCAGTACCAGGCACAGAGTAGGTGCTTTATACATTCTTATTGACTAACTGATTTTCCATCCCCTCAGTGAGAGAGAGAGCATTTGGTTTACAAGTGCATCCATTCCCATTCTATTAAAAGAACAAGTAGTGAGGTGTTTGGAATGAGTTTCAGTTCTTTGAGGGAAAAAGTAAATGTAATTTATTGGTAGTAATAAATTCACTTTCCGGTAAAGGAAAGATCTCAAAGGACTCTCAAAGCATGACAAGCTTTTGACAAATGGGATCAAATCATCTGTGATGTTTGCAGCTACTTTCAGTCCAAATTGTTAAGCTGTGCTGTACAAAATTTTTTCAAAAGCATTTCACAGTTGGACCAGCGTGCCATTAGGGAAATGGAAAAACCCCAAAGGCTCGTATGTCAACCTCTGCCAGCAGCAGCTCATCCAATGTGATGGGTCAGATTTACTAATCCAGTGAAGCAACTCCTTCCCACCACCACCACCACCCATTGTTTTCACCCCTAGTTCCTTCGGATGATGCTGCCCATTTCCAGTGAAATAGAATCATGCAATTAGGAGGTTAAGAAACAAGTTGGTTGAGAACGGGGCCATGCTTTCTTGGAAGAAGAAGGAAAAGGGGTGGAGTAGGCTGGGAGACCAGAGGGTCTGCTTTAGAGAAATTGGGTCAAATGCTCAGTATCTTCGATGTTCTTCTGAGCATTCAGGATTGCTGTTGAAAACTCCCACTCTTTCTTAGCCTCACATTTCTTACATTACAGAAGTTACTTTGACTGAGGAGGCACAGAGTCACAAGGCTCACTGTTGGGGCCCCACCTAGCACCAAGAATCAGGATATTTTCTAAATACTATTTTCTTTTTAATGGGAAAAAAGATGCTCAAGGCAATTGTCTATCATGTCTGTGTGTGCGTGTATGAATGCGTGAGCATGTATGTCTATTCTTGTGTGAATGCTGTCATTAAAGGAGAAGTTGTTTTGACTTGTAACTAACAGTATCTGTTTTAGGATCCTCAGGAACAGTGTGAAGTGTAGGCCTGGCATTCTGACATACAAGGAAAACTCTGACTGGGGGGGGGGTCTTTGACAGCTGATCTCCAGAGAGTACATGAAGCAAATTCTCTTAGAGACACGGCCAATTACCAAAAAATCAAAAATCAAAATCAAGCGATCCTTGAATGATGAGAGAGATTGTTGAGGGACTTAGCACCAGTGTATAAGCTAACTCATACAAGCATCATACGTTCATTCAAATTTACTAAGTGGCTACTTTATACAAGGAATAAGTCTGAAAGATAACACGGTGATAAGTAACACAAAAATAAATGAACAAGTATGTATTAATTATGATTGGAGCTACAAATAAAAAAACATAACAAAACAAAAATTGGGCTGTCCCAGCTCTTAAGAAGTTTGCACTATAATTGAGGGAGACAACACATAACGGAATGTCCAGCTGCAGGGCAGATGGAAAGAACTGAGAGAACTAAGAGGGCCAAGGCATGTCTTTCTTTCTTTCTGTCTGTCTTTCTTCCTTTCTTTCTTTCTCTCTTCCTTCCTTCCTTTCATTTTTCTTCTTTCCCTTCTTTCCTTCTTTCCTTCTTTTCTTCCTTCCTTCCTTCCTTCTTTCCTTCTTCCTTTCTTTCTGTCTCTCTTTTCTTTTTCTTTTTCATTCTTTCTTCCTCTCTCTCTTTCCCCCTCCCTCTTTCCCTCCCTCTTTCCCTCCCTCTTTGTAGCATAATGTAACAATCAGTATAGGAAAAAAGACTATTGACAGTGGCCCACTATCCTGTACACTTATTAGCTATGAGAAAGTCCCTTGTCTTCTCTGAGCATCAACTTCTGCCTTAAAATGAATATAGCACCTTCCCTGTCCACCTCCACCTTAGGGCAGCTGTGAGGAGCCAATGAGTTAATGCTTTCTAGCTGGGAACCATTCTTTAGACAAAAGATGGGGCTCTCTGAACTACCAGGTTCATGTAGATCTTAATGTCCACAGAATAGCCCAACCTTCCCATGCCTCTCCCCTCCTCTCCTGTTTTCGGGGCCATAATGGTCATTAGGGGCTCCCAAGCTACACAAGCACTCACAATGATTTATGACTTTATATCCCTCCTGTCTGCAGTCTGTGACAGTAACAAAGAAGCCAGATGGCCAAGTGTTGGCTGAGATCTCCAATAACCCCTCAGCAGCTGAGATTGTACTTTGTAATTGGGAATCGATGGAGGGGGATTGTAGAGGGAGGCAGGACTGCCCCTTAAGCTCATATACCATACTGCTGCCCCTCCCCCCAAGATACTTCTCTTTATGCCCTCCTAAGAGACCAGGGCCCACACGTGGACAGCCAAGTGGTGATTGGACAGGCTAGTTCACCAAACCCCAGCTATGTGCTTCATTCTCTGCACTACACACACACACATGCACATGTACAGACACACCAGATTTAATATATTAATACAATTTGACACTTATTTACTAGATTCATTAAGTGCCTCTCATGTACCAAGTATTAGTGGTTGGGCAATGAGGTTACAAAGCACACCCCGAAATGATACTTGTCCTCAAATAGCATATATTCTGTGGGAATAGATTTGTACTCCAATAAATAAATAGAAAAATATTCATAAGGTAAGAGGAGAGGGAGGTTTGACTTTATAACCCCAATGTCCAGACAATTATAAGTGCTTATTAAATGCTTGGCACATAGTGAGTACTTAATAAATGCCATTTGTCTTACAGTAACCTTGTCGAGTTAACATCTGGAGGAATCAAGAAAAGCCCAGAAATGGTAGAGTTGAACCCCAAAAGTAGCTAAAGTGGAGGTGAGGAAAGAGAAACAGCCTGTTCAAAGACATGGAAGTTGGAAGGACCAGTTCCAGGGCACAGCAAGTTAGGCAATGTAGCAGGAACACTGAAAGCCCCAAAGGAAGTTCTATGGAATCAGAGCATTCTAGAAGGAAAAAGTCTGGAGTCACAGACACCACTGTCCACTTTCACATTCTCCATTTTTAAAAAGAAAAATGCTGGGAGAAGTCATACGAAAATGTTGAGGGCCAGAAAGTAAGTAGGGTGAGTTGTCTTAGAAGCTGAAAATGGTGCACCTTTGGCTTGAGACCTGCCTCACAATTTACAGGCTCAATTACTGTTATGTAAGGCAAAGTCTTAATAACAGCCCGACACCTCATCTCCAAAGAATGCAGAAAGGGTTGCAAGCAACAGTCTCAAAATACCCCGGAGATGAACCTATGTTTTCTTTTTTTTAATACCCCATTTTATAGACTGGGAAACCAATCCAGGAATATTCCCTGATCTGTCCACCCAGACCCAGCCATGTAGGTTGCTACTTCCTGAGAGTCCTTAGGCAGTATGGGGAGTCGGGGTTCTCAGAGTCCACAAAGTGTTTTTTCTCCCTCATATTACATTTGGAGGGGAAAAAACAGAAACTAAAACAAAAAACCAGGAACATAGGATAAACACATTTGCAGAAAAGTTACTCCTAGCATTGGGCATTCAGTGAGGGCAGCACCCAGGGAAAAGGGCTGGGGCCACTCAGTTCCCAGGAGGGGACAGAGAAAGTCATCTTGGCTGTGGATTTCCAAACCAGCCTAATCTAACAGTCAGCTCTCACAGCTCCTTTGACACTTGGCCAAGATGATAAGAAATGATGATGGCCATCAAGGCCGGCTCCCCTTGAGCCTGGCCACCCGTGCTTCGCCCGGCTTCAGAACGCCCCAGCCCCACGTTGAAATCTCTCTTTTCTGAACAACGCAAAGGGTCCAAAGCAGGTGTGTGCCAGATTGCTTTTCTCTCCTCAAATAAAAATCCAAGAACAAGTGGGGTGTGTGAGAGTGCGTGTATGTGTTACAGATGAAACCGATTGGGGAGCCTCAGAGACATGACAGGACATGCAAGGTATGAGCGAGACAAGACCAGAGGCGCCGGGAAGCTAGGCTACTGTCGAGCGTTCAGTTGAGACTTGTCTGCACCCCATGGCCTGCGGCATTGATGTAGAAATTGGGGACGCTGCTACTCGCTCCAAAGCCTGGCCTGATCAGACCTGCCCGGCTCTGAGTTTGGGAAAAAAAAGTGTTTGAAGTAAACAGGAAAATTACTCACCTAATGATGTGTTTCACTGGCACTGATGAGGCTTTGCGAGACTGACAGATTTAACTTGGGGGTGTTGGGGGGCTGGCAGGAACTGGAAAGATTGAGGGGAAATGATTAATAGTGAATTTGGAAACTTCAGATTCCTAGGCACACCTGAGTGTGGGCTGGGGGCTGGGAGGCATTCTAAGTGTACGCAGCTTAAACTAGGTAGAGTCATTTTAAGTCCAAAACCAAGGGAGACCCAAGAAATTTTCAACAGGGATTTTCTCCTAGATATTGACAAAATACAGGGCAAGTTCATTGTGCGTGTGTGTGTGTGTGTGTGTGTGTGTGTGTGTGTGTGTGTGTGTGTGTGTGTGTGTGTGTATCTTTATCCTCAAGCTGCCATTGCCTCCCATGCAGGAAGGTCAGGACACCCTTTCACTCTCAGGCATGTGTTCCTGAACCCTTGGGTTCTGTCTCCTGTGAGGACACAAAGATGTTGGCTTCACTAAAATGAAAACCTCGCTTGACTTTCTCCATTCCAATAGCCCAGCTGATTCTTGGTTTCTTCCACCCGCTCTGGCTCTTTCTCATCATAGATGTATCTTAGCTTGTCACAACTGCAAGGGACCAGGGAGACTTAATATTTAAATTTTAAAGAAGAGGCAGCACTGGCCCAGGAAGGGGCTAGAAAGGCAGAAAATCAAGACAGAAAATCATGGTCTCTGAGCTCCCTTCTCTAAGATTAATCCTCCCATTCTATGCCTAGATGACTTCCAAAGTCCCTTCTGGTTCTAAATTTCTAACTGTGACATCCTGTCAATTTATCCAGGTCTTTGTCCCACCAGGCTGAGAAAGAGAGTTTTCTGAAAAGAGCAGGAATCCCAGGGGCTCCTCATCTTCAGGTGGGGCCTCAGCAGCCTTATCTACTTTGTGCTTTGGGGGTTAAGATTCTGTCTATTCCTTCCAACCCAGAGAAGGGGGGCCCCCTTCTCCTAATGTGTTCATTGTGAGCAGGGAATTGGCCATCCAAAGGAGCTTGTAGCTTTTCAAATCTGCCTCCATGTTGTTTTCATTGCAACAAGGAGGGAGGGTGGTGAACATGTGCTTTAACTGGTATAATTTCAAGTACAAAGTGAGGGAAAAGCACCGCCCCCAAGTTAAATATCTAGCAGAGAATGAAAGGATTAGGAATCTCAGGTTATCACCCTTATATGTGTATTCTGGGAAGTGAGGGGTTATTTCTCTCCCTTGAGCAATAGCCTAATTCTAAAATAAATTAATTTAGCGATTATTGTAGGAATAATGATCAGAAATGCTGTGGATGTGGACCAGGCTGTCCATGTTAGTTTCTGCCAACAGACTGTAAGGTCCCTGAGGGCAGAATCTGTTTTGTTTTCCCATTATTGATATGCCCAATACTTTGCACATTGCCTGGAACAAAGTACATGTATGATAAATGTTTAACTGACTGAAAAGCTCTTTAGATACGTTATCTCCTTTGACCTTAGCAAGACTCCTACAAGGTAGATATTATAGGCCTTATTGTCCTCATTTTTAACAGTTGAGGAAAGTGAGCCTTAGAGATACTATGACTTGCCCATGGTCACCACACTAGGAAGTGTCAGAGTTAGGATTCCAGCCCAGGTCTTCCTAACTCCAAGCCCACTGCCTTTTTGTGTGTTTAGCACACAGAAGATGCTTAATTCATACCCCATTCTCATTCTCTAGATTAAGCAATTAGCCTAATATTTGCAACCAAACAGAAACAGGAAAATCACACATACCCCAGTGGAGTCCCCACGAGGGCTTGCTCCCTGAGTAGCATTTGTCCAGGGACCCTGGAGTGAGAGGAGTTGCTTGAGATGTGCTTACAGAACTCAGGGATTTGGGGATCAGTGATCTACCACCACCTCCATGGCATGGCTTTACCTCCACACAGAGGCAGTGTGACCCTCTGCCCCTTCACCAATCCCATGTCATCTTCCCAGGAAAGATGACTAGTCTGCACAGCATTGGCCTCCAGAATAATCACTCCTTTCCTTCCCTACCCCATTGCAGCCTGCTTCCTCTTCTTTAAAACATCCTTACCCAATTTCTTTTCTGTTTCTTCTTCCAGTAGCTCCCAAATCTGTAGAGATGGACCAACAATTTAAAGCTTTGGTTCTAAAAAAGCAAGCAAACAAAACAATCTGAAACAAAACAAACAAAAACCCACCTTTAATCAATGTACCCTGCATTTGGATGTCATTATGAGACACAGTTTATTTCCTAGGGCTAGTTAGAAGATCGTGTGCTCAGCATGATGGAACATGCTTCCACATTTCCACCTTGAACAAGTGAACTGTAAAACAGTAGGAAGCCACATTACCTCCACTAGAGGAGCATTTGAGAGGGACAAGAGAAGAAAGGCCTTCTTAAGGGGTTTTATTTTCCTTCATGTCAGCCATGTAACCCCTTGAGAGCAAACCTTAGCATGACTTCATTTTTAACAGAGACCAGCATTGGGGGGAGAAAAACACAATTAAGGCTGGATTAAAGGTATTGAAGAGCAAATCTGATCTAATTTATTAAGTTACACCTTTCCTCTAAAGTTTTGCCTAAACAATACCCCAAGATCTGTGTTTTTCAGTCTGTTGACTTCCTGTGCTTAGGATGGAAATAAAGAGACTGGGCAGCTTGCCTGTGGATGGTGTGACCCCATGAGGAAGACACATCAGAAACTGGAGGAGCTGTAAGTTTAGTTTCTAAAGACACATCTGTGGCAAGTCCTGAAAAAATTGAATTGACCCCTCTAAAAGATGTCTTACATTGTAGCTGGAGCGATTAGCTTGGCCTCTGCTTGTATGAGACATAATTCATGTTTCCTGATTTTTAGCCCCCTCCCCTTTCCCTTTCTTCCTGTAGGATATAGATCTCCCCGGATAGAAAAAATTACAAAGATAATTCCAGTCAGGATGGTGAATACACTTGGGACAAAAAAAAAAATCTAATTATCTTTGAAAATGCGTATGTGAGTGTGTATCCATATGTGTATGTACATATGTATGTATATGTGCATATATATGTCTATCTATTACATGGGTGTGTTTTTCCCTTATGGGGAAAAAGAGCTAGATTTTTTCTGTGAGGACTGTGCATGAGGACAGTATATCTAGATGGACAAGACCCACGGTAAATCCTCAAAGGACCTAAGACCAGAATGAAAGAGGAGGCTTTATCCCCTGGAGAGCTGTAGTTTTCTCTCCCCTCTTCCTCCTCTCTCTCTGCTTCCTCTCTTGTCTGAGTTCAACAGCCCAACTTGGGAATATATGCCTCTCCCCACCGTCACCTGCACTGGTTCACTCATTAGTTCTGTCTCTGTGTTGGAACTAATGTTCATCAAAGTTTAAAAGTGTAAATGTCTGGGCAGCCCCTGGACATCTACTGTCAAACATCTCTGCTTTATCTAAGTAACTCAGGTCTGATGCTGAGATGTCACTTGGCTCCTTAAGGATATTTCATGTTTGGATTGTTGAATGACCATATGAAAGGCACCTGCTGCGGGTGGGGAGAGGGCATCAGGATAGGGGCTAAGTGGTACTGGTCTCTGACTAGCTAGCTGGCTAGCTGCATAGATATGATCAATTCAAAGAGCACTGATTAAGTGTCTTCTGTGCTCCAGGTTCTGTGAGAGGCTGAAAGCCCAAGAAAAGCTAGGAAGGGACCAGACGGTGGAGGGTTTTTGACAATTGTCCTGCTGGTGATGGTTCTCTTTAATCACCACAATGTGAACTTGTTAAATCTCCTGTTCATCTCAAGGGCTGGATGTTGGGCAGTTCTTTCTTTTCCTTCCTCTTTGACTTGAATTCAGCCTGACTGAAGTCCCTTGGGAGTCCTGGGTTCAAATCCCATCTCTGGAAGTTGTCACCCATCAAAGCATGAGTAAATGATGTAATGCATCATCCCTGCATCTCACTTTTCTCATCTGTAAAATTTGGGTCCAGGGCTGGATGGTTTCTAAGGTTCCTCTGTGATCCTATGATTGCCTCCAAAAATCTCTTTATCCAGATCCACCAAGTAAACCAGGATGCAGAAATGTGTGTGTGTGTGTGTGTGTGTGTGTGTGTGTGTTTGTCCTTTGCTGCCAAAGAAGACCATGCCATCAGAAAAATAATGACGTGACTTGCACTTAACTTTGTTTTTTGAGTGAGGGAGGGCTGTGCAGGTCACCAGCCTCCCTTCTCCTCCAGAATTATCTGAATCCAGTGACCAGATATTCATCAGGATGACTGGAGATGACCCAGGATGAGGCAGTTGGGGTTAAGTGACTTGCCCAAGGTCACGCAGCTAGTGAGTGTCAAGTATCAAGTGTCTGGGTGAGATTTGAACTCAGGTCCTCCTGACTCCTGCACCAGTGCTCTATCCACTGCACCAACCAATTCACAGAGCCCCCTCCCACAGGCAGGGAAAAAATTCGAGGCCTCTAGTAAATCTAGAGCAGAAAGAGCTCTCAGAGGTCTTCCCATCCAAGTCTTTCATTTTTCAGAGGAGGAAAGGAAGTCTCAAAGAGCCCCACATATAATTATTTGTGGAGCTGGCCTCCAAATGCCCTTTCCAGCTGAAACAGTATGCCACAGGTCACCCAGCTAGTCAGCAGCCAAGTCTGACAAAGCCAAGTCTTACCCAATGCTCCTCGCCATCTCATGGAGGGGGAAGGGGGTGCTATCTACAAGACTGTACAAAGAAGCTCTGCACAGGTAAGGGGGGGCTCTGGTGATTTGTTATTGTTTGTTTGTGTATTTCGTTGTGTCAGTGGATGTGGATCTGAATCTTGAATCTACAACTTCTTACCGGGGTAACATTGAATAAGTCACTTTCCTTAACCTGGACTGTTTCCTCTTCTGTAAAATGATGGGGCTGACCTCTAAAGTTCATGTTTAAACCTCCATCCTCCCCCTGTAGCTCCCTCCCTGCCAAGGCACAAGTGCGTGCACGCGCGCGCGCGCGCGCGCACACACACACACACACACACACACACACACACACACACACACACACACACACACACACACACACACACACACACACACACACACACTTCCACCTACTCAGGAGATAGAAGTACACTAGGTTTAACCTGGGGTAGGGAAGACAGGCCACATTCCAGGTGTGTAATGGGCCGAGCTGTGCAGGGCTGGCGCATGGCCCCCTCAGGGCTGGCCTCCGTTTCAGCTGCTGCCAGTGTCCTCTGAGGGACACCTTTACCCCTCCCACCACCCAGGACAGGAGTTGAGAAGAAAGTCAGAAAGTGGGGAGAGAGAGAATGAGAGAGAGAAAGAAAGAGTGTGTATGTGTGTGTGTGCATGTGTGTGTGCATGCATGTGTTGGGACGGGCTACCAGAGGTACCAGAGGTCTGGGAAGGGGGAGAGTAGGAAGCCCCAGGTCTAAGGCCCTGTCCAAAAGCATGGGTCTAGGTGAAGATGGGCAAGGACCTGGCATAGGGGAAGGAATGGGATTGGAAGGTGGGAAGGTAGCTGGAGGCGTGCTGAAAAGTGGGACTGAGGGCAGCTCAGCCAGGGAAAGGACTGGCAGGCCTGCCAGAGGCACCAAGGAGATTTCTTCCTCCACCCACTCCCCAAGAGGAGCCCTGGCCCGGGTCAAAGAGGACAGAACTGGAACCAGTCTCCCCTGAGCCAGTAGATGGAAAGCTCCAGGCTCAAGGTCTGCTGGCCGTGAAAATGGCCTGCTGGGGCCTTGCTTTTGAGGCCAGACAGAGAAAGAAGCAGGGGGTTAATTTACAGCCTTAAGGAAGAGAAATTATCCAAACTAAGCAGCTCTTTTCCTTCTTCCCCTCTTCTAGCTTTCAAAATTCATGCCCAGAGGCAGCCACCTCCTCCCCGCTTCCAGCGGGCCCTCCCCCTTCCTCTGCCCCACCTTGTAGAGCAGAATCCTGGGGCTGGGGGCGGGAGGGGAGGAGGGGGCAGCTCTGGTGCCCTCTCCCTCCGCCAGTCTGACCTTTCCTGGCCCGGCAGTCAGTGATGCACTCGGTGCCCGCAGGGCACGAAGCCTCCCCGGCCCCTCCTGGGGCCTCTCAGCCACCCCGCCGCCCTGGGTGCCCTCCCTCGGGGGTGGGCAGCCCCTGCAGACGGGCCCACCTGCCCGATGTCAACATCTGTGGGCGCGGCCCGGAGGAATGCGGCGCTCCCAGCCCGGCGCAGCCCATTAATCCGCCTGGCTGACAGGTGGCAGCAGGCGGCCCTTGGGCTGGGGCTGCCAGGGAGGGGTTTTTTTTCCTTTTCCTTACTTTCTTTCTTTCCTTTTTAAAAACCTCCATCACCACAAACAAGCCTCCCTCCTTCCTGGGTCTGGCTGCTGGCTGTCTGTCTGTGGCCACGACTGAGGGGAAGGAAGGAGAGAAGCACCAAGGGACAGTCAGGCTCTCTGCAAGGCCTGGGAACTCCACATGGATTTCTCTCACCCTCTTCCTGCTGGGCGCTGAAGTAGGGGGTGCAAATATTCCACAGATGGGAAAACAGGCAGAAATAAGTGACCGCCTTGCCCCCCTAGTCACCCAGCTGGGGGGCGGGAGGAGATTATGGGCAATTCTAAACCAGGGCTCCTGTCCCTAAGCGCAACAACCCTCACCTCAGAATCTCAGAGAGTGGGAAGGAGTTTTAGAGGGCATGTCATCCACCCGCTGCCTATCTAATGGATCTCTTTGGAGTTAGTGTTGCCTGGTAGGTAGGAGTCATTGTATAGGACAGCATGAAACCAGGTTTATGGAAGGCTGGCAGGCAAGTCTGGGAGGGGGCAGAGGCCAGAGCTCCTCAACAACACCATCCAGATTAAAAACTCACATGTAAACACATAGTGAAGGCTGGATTCCCAAGAGAAGGGCCTCCACTTGGCACTTGTGAACTAAGGAGGGCACTGGTCTCAGGTTTCCTTCATGGCCTGGACACAGGGTTCCCATGGCATAGGAAATGCCACCTCCTGAGGTAGGCAGGTGGGCACATTCTCTGCCCCTTAGAGACTTGGAGAGTTTGCAAGAGCAGTGAGAAGTGTGCCTCTCTCAGCTCCCTCCACCACCAGGGCTTGCTGGCTCCCCAGCCCCCTCTCTACCCATAGTTCCTGCTCCTGAGGGGGATGTCAGAAATCAGTAAGTTTAGAGAACCATTTCAAAATAAACGCTTTTCTGGAGTCCTTTTGTGTCCCCTTCCTCCCAATATTTCCATGTTTCAGCCTCCAAGATCTACAGCAACTTCAGAACAACGTTGCCACCCCCCAGTAGAATAACGTTCTTCCCTGCTTCCTAAGAAATGGTGCAGAATCAGATTGATTTGCACAGTGACATTTCTCTACACCTTCAATGTGTCCATGGGGGAAACTGAAAATTTGTAATTCATCTGTTCTTTCTCTATCCCATTGTCTCTCAGTGAGCTTTCCAGATAGATTTATTTTTCTTTCAGAAAATCCTCTCCTTTTTTTTCTTTCTCTTTTTTTCCTCTTATGGCAACTAGTCTAGGTCTTACTTCCGAGCTTTAGTTTCCTGATCCTTAAAATGATGCCCCCTATACACCCCAAAGTGACTGTCTCTACAGAAAACAGAAGCCAGAGGCTTCCCATCCTTTACATTCCATCTACTGGGGAGATAGCCTGTAGCTCTCCTTCACTGCCCATGGAACAAGAAGCGAGCCCCTTTCCCCTACAGGACCACAGAAGTCCATATTGCAAGGCATCTCAGAGGCTCCCGACCACCAGTCTGGACTCCTCGCAGCCCCTGGGGTTCTTCGATTGGTCACATTATTAGGTTGAGGTCAAGCTTAAATGTCCTTTCACCTGTCCACCCACTCACTGCTCCTGCCTCTGTCCTGAGCAAGAGAAGTGTGGAATCCTTTGTATACATGACAATCCTTCAAATACTGGAAAAGAGCTTACAACACCCTACCGCTCCCCCCCCACCCCTCAGCTCCCTACACACCCAGGCCTTCTTCTCTGGGCTACTTCAACTCTACTGTTCCATTTCTCCTTCCTGGAATGTTCTGGACGTTTATCTCCTTATGGCCTTCCTAAGATGGAGCAGCCAGAACTGGTCAGGACTCCAGCTCCTAACAGAAGATGCCAGTCTAGTACTTTGCCATCTCATCCCACATGCTGAGACTGTAGTCTATCAAGACCCCCAGAAACAATCTTTCTCAGATTGTGACTGAAACATCCCCTCTGTTTTGAGTAGGGTTGAGTAGGGAGACTAACTAACATGTTCATGGAAGTGACAGTACATTTGTACTAACCCTTGCTCAGCTTTCACAGATGCAACAGGAAGGGGGGGCTGGAAATCAAATGTGTGTGTGTGTGTGTGTGTGTGTGTGTGTGTGTGTGTGTGTGTGTATGATGCATAGACATAATATATATAAAAATTATATATAATTTTCACGGACATGGTTCTGACTGTTCCTGGAACTAAATTATCACTTTTGTTATGCATTCTGGTACGGTGAGGGCTTATTACTGTAGAATATTAGGGAGTAAAGAAAAATCCCCATTATTGGTCTGAAGACTTGTTAGTTACAGATTAGATTAAATGTTGGTAATCATGACAAAACATAAAATTTAAAAGGATTATATATTAACTAATGAATAAGCATTTATGAACCACCTATTGTGAGTCACCCTTTGTGCTAAGGGCTGAGAATTTAAAGAAATACTAAAATAATAGGGCCTCCTTTCAATGAGCTTATATTCTAATATAATATTCTAATGGGGTGGCAAATATCTACACATATATACTACATACATGTATACATACTTATACATACATGCATACACATATAATGGGGACATACTAGACAAATTCAGACTAGAGGAAGGCGGCTTTGGAGAGCTTCAAGTCCTGCTATTGAGGTCAGGAAGAAAACAATTCCTCAAGGTGTTTGATTGTATAATCCCTGACATTGCTAGGGTTACAGGTGGGAGCTGGGCATACCTCAAGCCACGTCTCACTTGAATTTCACAAACAATCAGTGCTATTTCCTCCAGGAGATTTTGAAGGGATAAATGTTTGAGCTGGACAGTTGAATTTTTCAAAGCTCCTTTGTTGACACACGGTCAGGAAAGGGGGCTGTTGAGAAATTAGGCAGGTGTCTGCTAATATTAGCTGGCATGTAGCTAGGTGGATTGTGATGCTGCATGGCTAGTGTGGGTGCCAGGAGCCTGTAACACAGTATGCCTACACAGGCAGGTGGTGAGGGCAAGACGAAAGACTGTGGAATGCTTTGAAAAATGTTTTTCCTGCTCCTTTTATTTTCTTTTTCCTTGAAACATGTTATTAGTAAGGGACCTGAATTTACTTCTGTTCTCAAAAATCCCTTGGAGTGTCCTTCTGGTACATGTCCCCCCCCCCCCCCCCCGCCCGGGTTGTAAGATTGAGCTCAACCCTGGGAATTTTTGTTTTCTAGTATTCCTTTATTTCCATTCTTTCCTATCATTTCCTTCCTTCTTCTTTGTTTTCCTTGTATTTCGTTATTATGCTTTTATTATAAAAGATGTTGATCTGGGGAGTTGGAGACATTTGCTCATTTCAGTGACCCTCTTCTGTCTTTGGAAAGAGCACAGATATCAGGTTTGTCAAAGAGAAAACTTGATGAAAGGCCAACCCCAAACCTGACTCCCTGGATTCTGGTGTTTGTCCATTTGGGCAATCTTATATTTTGGCAAGAACCTCCAGGGGAATATATATAAAACAATAAAAGTTGAGGGAAAATCCTCACTCCTTTAATATACTTCTCTTCTGATTCAAACTCAAAAAGTTGCTGCCTCAGCACAGTCATTGTGATTTACTCATGGGGCCTTTGGGCCAAAGCTCCCAGCACAGATGGCTCCTCCATCCTTTCTGCCCTTTGAGATTCAAGTCCCAGTTGGTGCTTTTGAATCGCCTTGAGTAAGTCATGTCAATGATGTGCTAACTTGTGGGTTGGTTAATATACTCATTTTCCTAAGCTGGATCCCACACTCTATGTTGACTTGGCCAATGCATATAAAATCCATGAGTGTTTTTTGTCTTGATATCTATTTAAAACAGGATCAGACAACCACTGGACACACTGTGCCCAGGATGGGGCCCATCTGTCATACAGACACAATGATGAGACCATTCTGGAGTGCACAAAAAGATGGTGGTTTAGAGGCAGAGGACCAGAGTGAGTTCAACAGAATCCTTCTGCTTTATATTCCCTGAGTGGTTGCAGTCAAGTCTTTTTACATCTCTTGGCCTCAGTTTTCCCATCTGTCAAAATTGTGGCAATTGAACTAAGTGATTTGTAAAGCCCCTTTCAGCTCTAATATTAACTGTCAGACAGGAGGGAGGGGGGCGCAAGTCATTGAGCTCTGCTCTCTGAACCCACGATGTCTTTATGATCTCCCATCATCCCCATCCCATCCATCTATGTTTGCCAGCTTCATCTCCAGAGGTTACTGCAATGATCACTGGAGAACAAGCCTGGTCCCTTGTTAGAGGCTCTTCCCCAATCCCAGAAGTGCATCTTATCTGCCCCCTTACTCTAATGACCCTAATGCCTTATTCTGCAGAACACTATGCACCTAGAAAGCAGGTGTGAGATGCAACTCTGAAAACTGTTAGAGGCACTCAGGTGGCTGCCTGCATCACTGGAGGGAGTTGCCGCAGTGGGAGTGCTCACATTGATGAAATGACAGGTCTGAGCACACCGTGATTGGCATTATGTACACTTTCAAACCCACAAAGCAAATAATTTATGATAACTGGCAGAAATTTGCAAACAAGTTCACTAAAGTTCTAAACGGCGCTGTCTTCTCTATGGCTCTTTGCTGACAGTAATATTGCAGATGGGAGTGCCCTTCCCCCAGCCATGGGAGGGCTCTGGTCTGACTCCCTGTCCCTCAAAGGCAGCTCAGTAATAAAGGTGGGACCTTCTGTCTTTCCAGGTGCTAGCGTCTGGGCCTGGGCCAGCCTCTCCAGGACATCCATGAGAATAGCCAGCCCAGGAGTGGCCTTCAGAAGCCACATGCTGGAGATCACATGGGCAAGAAATAAGTCCAGGACCTTTGCCTCCAGAGGCAGGGCCTTTACTCTGTGTTCCTTTATCTCCCAGGGATATATCCCAAGGACCAGAAATCAGGCCCAGCAAGATCTTCTCTTGGTGGACAGAGCCTGGAGTTGGGCCTGAAGTCAGCAAGCCCGGAGTTCAAATTCAGTCTCAGACACTTATCAGCCTTGTGACCCAGACCAAGTCACTTAACTTCTGTTTGCCTTGGTTAACTTCTGGAGAAGGAAATGGCAAGCCACTGAGGTATCTTTGCCAAGAAAACCTCAAATGGAGTTAGGAAGAGTGAGACAGGACTATTCAAATGAGAAACCAAAGGATCTTTTCACTTTCTCATATCTAGGCACTTCCCAATGGAAATGCAAGAAGGAAAGGTGCCCTTTCAGGGGAGAGGCAAGTGGGGCATTTGTCCCTATGTGGAAAGAATGCAAAAAGATATTAAGTGACTTGTCGGAGATGGATAGAAAGCATGTCAAGGTGACCAGTTTTGGTGCAAAACCCAACTTGCCTTTCTTTTCTAGAATGTTCTGTACTCACTGTCTAGTGCCAATGCTAGAAATATTATCATTCTGGATTCAGGAAGGAGGTCATGATTTAACTGTGAAAGGTACTTAGTGAAAAAGTCATCAAGACTGATTGAGAGTTGAAATGGATGAAAGAAATTAAAAAAAAATCAGAGACACAAATAAGGTCAGTAAGAAATGTGTCAGCTTATGAAAAATAGAGTAGAAAAAAGAGGAATTTCTTGATATCAGAAAAAAAAGAAGTATCAACATATTGCCTAGCTTTGGAAGGGATGAATGAGCAGAAATCCCAGGGGTGATTTAAAGGAAAGGAGTGAACGTAGAGACAGGAAAAAGGAGATGGTCATTGGAATAAGGAGCCTGGATTATAGGAGGATGAGAAGTCAAGCTGAGGATAAGCTAATCCTCTAATTTTAAATTCATCAAGACACATTCGTATAGGTGGCCTGGAATGATTCAAGTGACTAGTGCATTCAAAACAAATCAGGCACAAAGCAAAGGGCACATCACTGGGCCCATTATCACATGCCTGCCAGCTGCCATTTTTGAGCCCTTTCAGGAAGCTAGAAGCCTAGGACCAGACTGAGGGCTGTAATGTGGCAAAGGGGAAGGGAGGATTGTGGAAACTACAGACCCAAAAGACTTTCTCATGAACCAAGAAAAGGGTTTGTGAAATTCCAACAGGAAAACAACTTAAAGGCACTTCAAAGACAACTAAACGCCTTGAGCCACCAGTCTGGGCTCATAAAGAACAGAGGGGTTGCCAGACCAGTCTCATCTCTTCTATTTCCTGCCCAACCAGCCTGCTGAAGGGGTGGGACAGCAATACCTAGAACCTAGAACCTAACTGGATTTGAGAAGGCTAGAATTCTGAATCTATCCCATGGGATGCTCTCATCCATCAAACTGGGGGAATGGGATCTAGGAAAAGAGGTCCCTGGGCAGACAGACTAAGTATGGGAGGTGGAATGGTACCATGCTAGAGTGGTATTCCTCAAGTTCAGTCGTATCCCTAGTGTGTGACATTTTTATCAATAAATTTTATGTTGGGATATACTGAAATGGAGGACACACTCATTAATTTGGGTGACATGTTCATAGATGGAGAGCTGGAAATGATCTTGGAGACTACTGAATCCAACACCCTCATTTTACAGATGAGCACATTGAGGCAGAGGTTAAGTAACCTGGCCAGAGTTACAAGTGACTTTGGTTCTCTCTCCTGCATCACTGAGATGTCTGAGGATGCAACCAGCTAGACCAACAGAGGAGGGGACATCAACACTTTGGGGAGCGACCATCATGACTCAGAGTGACTCTAGGAAGTTGGAGAAGTGAGTGAATAGAAACCAAACTAGGCTAGGAAGTGAAAATAAATCTTTAGAATCCCACTAAGCAGAACAGAAGCTCTTGGAGATGTGACATAGAGACAGTCCTGGTCCTTAGAGCAGAACCTAATATCAGACAGAGATTAAGACAGGGCACTTGGATTGAGGACACTTTAAAGATGGCACCGAAAGGAGGAATTCTACTCCTTCCATTCTACTTATTTGGGGGAGATGCTTAATAGGCATATTCCAATTTAGTTATCAGTGTCAGAGTTAAAAATCTTTCTTCCAATGAGAGCCCCCTTAAAGAGGAATAGGCTGTTCTAGACTTGGTGAGTTCCCTCTTACTGAAGGTCTTCAAACAGAGACTGAATGATCCTTGCTGTTTGGATTGAACTGGATGACAGCGAAGTTTCAAATCTTAAATTCCATGATTTTGTAAGTGATGGAACCAAATGGTAGAGAACAAGTAAAGTCAGAAGCAGATTTAAGGGTTGAGAAGTTGGAGTGATGTCTTAAAGATAAAAACACTGAGAAACTGAAGGTACAGGAGCAAAGTTTGAGCGACTACGTCCTCGAAGATGGACGTTAGAAGCATGGGTGATCCAGGTGGTGCTCCCCAGCACTAGCAATGTCCAAACAAGAACAAGGCTTTAAGGGGCAATTTTAGAATTAGATATTTCTAAAAGGGACGGATAGAGAAAAATATAATAGCCCACACACTGTGGGTTCATGATCTCTGCTTTGTTGGGAAGATCAGAGTCTGGGCAGGTATTCTCAGATGCCTTTTGGGAAGGGAGAAGTTACCTAAAAAGACAATAGATGAGCATCTGAATACTGTACATGGCTGTCAGTCCTTGGAGCGTTTTCAATTAGGTCTCATCTAATGATAGGATTTTTCATTTGGAAGTAAATATGATCACAGATTCCCCCTTTCAATTTTATATGCTGCCAACAGTGCAAAAGCCAACTCTTGATTCTTCAATGAAATTCAGTATTTTAAGAAAAAAAATATTATAACACAGGTAAACCCAGAGGCAGCACAGTGGATAAAGTCCTCGGCTTTCTGACAGGTACACTTATCTTCCTGCTTTCGAATTTGGTCTTACACATTTACTAGCTGTATGACCCTGGGCAAGTCTCTTGACTCTGTCTGCCTCAGCTTCCTCATCTATAAAATGAGCTAGAGAAAGAAATGGCAAGGCACTGCAGCATCTTCCAAGAAAACCCCCAGTGGGGTCACCAAGAGCTGAAAATGACTGAACAACGGTATCCACAGCGAAATAGATGAACATCTTGGACCTTGCATTCCTTTGGCCAGAAGAGTTGATACCCAGCTATGCTTCTCCTGATCTGACCAAATGTGGTTCTTTCCTTTTTCGTTTTAATCCCACTTCAGCTAGTAGAGCTCAGAACAGTCCCCTGGAGTGGCTTCTATATTCCAAAGGATCTCAGCACCAAAAAGTTGACTCCTGCCTTCCTCTGCCATCGACTCCCCAATCTTAATTGACTTCACAAAATGCCCCTCCCCCCTCCTGTGTTTCCCTCCTGTCTCAAAATATGTGGTGTGTCTGTGTGTGCGTTTCGTGTATTTTATCTGTCCTGAGCTGAGAACAGTTTATTTGTCCTTAGGCTCCCTTCAGAGGCTTCATTCTGAACAGCGTGTGGCAGTTAGAGGCTTTGCTGCTCCCAGTCTAGTAACCCAAACTGAAGCAGGAGTTCATTTTCTAGAGGGAGTGCACAAGAAAACCAACATCCGTGCCTCTTTTTGCCCTCTTGATTCGCAGTCCTCCCTACCCTTTTAAAATGTGTCTTTATTTGTACAATCTGTGGCTATCAGCAGCAGGAAGCCTTCCAACTTGGTAAATCACTATCTCCATTGACTTAGGAGTTTCACAACTGGGACTTTTGGGCTCATTTTTGGCCTGCTTCCTATGTCCTGGGGCCATGTAAAACTTTTTTTTTTTTTTTTTTTTTTTTTTGGCTTTACTTAATCCCTAGCCTGCAGGCATGTAAAACTGATTGTGTAACTGTGCCCCTAGCAGGGGGTGATTTTGAAATAATTTTTCACTGCAAGTAAAGCACTTCTTTTAAAAATAAAAGAAGAAAGCAAAAAATTCAAAGGAAGATTCTGTTTGAGCCATGGAGAAATGGACTTTTAAATGGAGTAGCCCCTTTATGTCCTTATACGAGTGAAATCCCAAAGCGTGGGGAAGGAATCCTCTTTCCTTTGCCATGTTTCTAGCTTGCTTGCCAGTGTCTCTTCACTTGTACAGGATACGTCTGCCAGCTTAGCATCAATCCCAACCTGTGCGTGCTTGTTTACTCTTTGTTTGGATAACTGTTACCAGGCACACGGCTTGAGAAGGGTGGTGCCAGTGACGGGGCAGTTGTACCTCTGCATGAGCCACTGGTTGGAACGCACTGATTAGGGCTGGGCCCGGGGGGAGATAGACGCCTTTTAATTCATGATAACGACAGCAATGATGATAAATGATATTGGCTAACATTTACAAAGTACGCCCAGCAGCCCTGGATGGTAGGTGGTATAAGAATTTTCATCCCCACGTTACAGCTGAAACGCTTTAAATGATCGACAGCAACAACCAGATAGTTATCAGAAGACTGGCACTTGGACCCCGAGGTTTTCATATTCCCAAACCAGTGCTCTTTGCCTTATCATTGGTGTTTCTGATAGAGATATGGAGGTAGGGTCCTTGGCCAGCGAAGAGCTGTGCTTCCAACATTTTCAAGTGCCAAGAACATAGTTCTTGGAGTGGCTATGGACCTCTAGTCTGACTTCCCCCTGAATTAGAATGACCTTGAAAATCCCCAGTGAGGAAGAGGAGTCCACTACATGCCAAGGTGGGCCCACCCACTTTGAGGCAACTCTCATTGTGAGCCCGGTTTGGTTTTCCTTGCCTTGATCTTGGTGACTGATGTCCATTGTCCTGTCCTCTAGGGTCAAGATGAAGAAGACCAACCCCTCCTTCTGGGGAGAGACTTGAAAACATTTGAAGATGCCGATTGCCCCGATCGCCAATGCCTGAAGTCTTCATAGTTCTTCTGATTTAAAATGAGCAAACAAATTAAGCACTTAGGGTTAGAATAGAGGGTTAGAATTAGGGTTAGAATCAAGGGTTAGGGTTAGAATTGAGGCATATGTATATGTATATGTAGACATACAAATATATGTATATATATTTGTATGTGTATATATACATACAGATCCACACACCTGTGTATATGTATGTGTGCATATGTATATCATATATACATATGCATGCATACCTATATACATACATACACAAAGTCTCAAAACTCTCAGCATAATTTGAAGCTATTAAAATTTAATGAGAAGACATTTCTGCCTAGTCCAAGAGCACAAGAGTAGCATATGTAACCCAGCCTTTGTTCAGGGTTTTAATCAGAGGAGCTTGGTTTCTAAGCTCAGCTCTATACTAACCACTTGCAAGTCACTTAAGTTTATTAGGTCTCCGTTTTCTCTTCTGAAAAATGAAAAAGGTTACACTAGACCATCAATTCTTAACGTGGGGTTTGTGAATTTATTTTCTTTTAATTTTTTTATGTTACTCAATACAACTAGTTTCTTTTCTAATCTGACAGAGTTCACATATTTTTGAAAAACTTAATTCTGAGAAGGGGTTCATAGATTTCCCCATACTGCCAAAGGGGGATTGGTGACACAAGCAGGTTTAAGAAACCCTGGGCTAGATAACAGTAATGACCTATATTTATACCATGTGCTATGGGTGTTAACCATGTGGGAGCTGCCTCTCCTAAGTAACCTCTACCATTCCCTTCTAGGAGGGGTCCAAATCTCTCGGTCCATAAAAGAGAAAATCATCTATTCAGTTTTCTCCCTCTCTTTTTCTCTCTTACTCTCACATTCACTCTTTCTCACTCTCTCTCTGTCTCTGTTTTTCTCAACAGTATTCTACAGAGCTGAAGAAACTGTACTGCCAGATAGCAAAGACCTGTCCCATTCAGATCAAAGTGATGACCCCTCCGCCACAGGGTGCCGTGATACGGGCCATGCCCGTCTATAAGAAGGCTGAGCATGTCACAGAGGTGGTCAAACGTTGTCCCAATCATGAACTGAGTCGGGAATTCAATGAAGGTAAGAAGACTGAGATGAGATCCTCTACCTCCTTTCAGTTGATTTTTTTAGAGCATGGTCATGCCTTTAATTTGTCCCTCAAACACTGTGTGCACATTTTGTTATGCCTGATAAAAACTGAGTCTAGTGAGTTCAGGTATAACCAAGTAATCTTTTGGTTGTTTGTTTTCTTTTCTTTTCTCAAATTTCAGTTGATGGCTGTGAATCTTTCCACTAACAGGTCATGGATATACTTAACATGGATATATTTGAGTCTGGATCTATTTGCTATTACTGTGGGGATATTAGGGCAAGTGTGAGAAAGGTAGTGGTTAGGTGAACAGACAATTTGGGTCTTAGACCACAAAGCACTTCTTACAAAGGAGCTTCCAGAATCAGAATGGAGGTGGGAGAGATAGGAGGCAGGAGGAGAAAGGAGAATGGGAAAATGGGAGATGAAATGGTGGCTCAGAGTCATTAGCATAGAATAAGTTCTACAGGATAAAGAATATTGCTGAATAGCAGAATTCAAAGAAAGCAAGGTTCAAGACAAAGCAAGAGAAGAACCTTCAGAAGAGAGATGAGAACAGCAAAGCGTCAAAGAGAGTTGGAGTAGGGGAAGGGCAGGTGAGTGGGAGAAAATGGATATGTGGTCAGGAGAAAAGGGAAACACTCAGTAAACCAGCCATGGGCACATGATAGGACCCAAGTAAGAGAGTCAAGAAATATGAAAGAGAATGGGTAGGAAACAGTATGAGGCAGCGGGAATGGTGGGAGGCATTAGCCAAGGGACCACAGGATGCCACTGCTCAGACTATTTCTTCTGAACCAATCTTATCTAGAGCCTGCCAATATATGTCCTCTAAGACACAGGAGACTTTGCATAGACCCTGAAATCATTTAGCACAATTCTTGCCGTCATTCAATCTACTTATTTTCAATCTTTACATTATCTGTTAGTCAAAATTTCAAATGGCCTCAATTTAGCTTCCTCAGATCTCTTCAGATTAAGAGTGGTCCTGCACATCTGCTTCACCAGTTTTGTGTGTGTGTGTGTGTGTACTGTTCCCAGAGCAGCCTTGCCCTCTTTCTCTGACTATGGGAATCCACCAGAAGCAACATCATCTTACATTCAATACTAGTTCTAACACTTGGCTTAATACAGAGGGAAATGCTAGTACAAAATGATTACTCTTGTTGGTTATGGTTTAGGGCCCTTGTGACAGACAGAACATGAGTAGCCATGGCTCAAAGAGTTAGTTTTGTTTTTAACCCAGACTCTGTACTACTTTCTCCCTTTATTGAAAATTGATTCTTGAGTTTTCCTTGGTAGATTGGGCTGAAAATGTAGTCATGCCATTCCATTAACATCCATGAATCTTTCATCCTTCCATTTAAAAATGTTGGTCTCTTTTTCCCAGTCACAAATGAGTATTATATGGCTATATTCCCTTTTCATCATTCAATCTCCTCCTCTTACAATGATGGTGGTCATGCTAGTTATTAATATAACATTAAAACATCATCTTCCAAGGAAATTTCCCTTCCCCCTCTTTATGGACTTGGAATCCCCAGTTTTCTACTTGTATTAGATCTATCCTTGGTTTTTTGTTTGTTCATTTGTTTTGTTTTCCCTTTTTCTCACGGAGGACAGCTAATTGTAATTGTCATACTCATTTCTTTATAGGACAAATTGCCCCTCCTAGTCATTTGATCCGAGTAGAGGGGAACAGCCACGCCCAATATGTAGAAGACCCCATCACCGGAAGACAGAGTGTGCTGGTCCCTTATGAGCCACCACAGGTAAAACCCGATCAGGATGGAGCAAGAAGGGCTAAAGGAGGGTGGCTATTACTGGCATCTGCTATGCCACATTTTGATTTTAAATGCAAATTTTAGATTATGTTTCTCTTTGTCCTCCTCTTCGTCTATCCCCAAGTTTAGACCGAACTCAGATTTTACCACTACTATATTTACCCCCTGCCCACATGTATACACAAGCAAACATCATAGGATAATAGTCATAAAATTAAAAATAATAAATAAAATATCATAAATATTGTTAAATAAGAAATAATATCAAATAATAATCAAACAATAATTTAATAGTCATAAAATTTAAAAGTTAATATCCCTCAGTTGCCTTTATGCATTTCTATAAGGATAAGATATCCATATAGTATAGAAAAAGATTCCAATGCTTGTGATGGTGGAAGTGGAGGAGTGGAGATCCTATGGTGTTCATCCATAGTAGCCTCCCCGGAAAAGTTTAGAGCCCTATTAATTCTTTGCTACTTCTAAATTTTGAGATACCAGGATTATTATACCAAGGTTTATACTGTCAGCCAGGCAAATTTGCCACCAATGACTTGTCACTGAAATTCTCTCCCTCCAGACTACAAAGGTGACAGAAACACTATTTCACTGAGAAACTCTAGTGAAAAGCTCATGCTTTGGTTTTTATGACCAATAGAGAGTGTGAATGTCTTCTTGGGTAAGAGTCACTTCCGTGTGGGTTATACCCATCCATTTCCTTTCTCTCTCTGGGTCTAGGTTGGCACGGAATTCACCACAGTCTTATACAATTTCATGTGTAACAGCAGCTGTGTAGGAGGGATGAACCGCAGACCCATTCTGATTATCGTCACCCTAGAAGCTAGAGAGTAAGTCCTGTATGTGGAGTCGCCATCTTGTGTGCAGGCAAGGTCCACTTGGGAATTTCTCTCTGACTCAGCGTGTACACCCAAGTCCTCTCTCTGATTGCTCCCTTTGTGATATAAATCCTGGTTCAAACAGTTACATAAAAGACCTGACAAAATGGAGACCAAGGAGGGTGTGGTGAAGTGGGAGGGGATGAAAAGGAAAGAATTGCTTTATCTCCCGAATTCTTGACATTCGACTATTGTTTCTTATTAGATAAATGTTTGTTTTCATTCTCCCTCAAGGCATTTAACAGTTTCTTTGAGTAAATCTGCCTTGCCTAAGGGGATCTTATCCAAAGACTTCTACTGGCTTAACTCAAGTTTCCTTCACAATATAGAACCAAATACAGCTGCTCTGTTACTGGGCTCACCGCTTCTTTAGACAACAGTCCCAGAGTGATTTATTAATATCACCGGCAACTTTTAAGCCTTTTGGTGTTTTGCCAAGTTCTTTAGCCATTTAATTCATAATAAGGGCAAGAATGTTATAGCCAGGGCATCTGGGGCCCCTTGGTGACCTCTCTAGTCTGAATGGGTCCACAGAAATGGGAAACTCAGGCGGGCATGCTAAAAATGGTGCCTGAGGCAGAACTCACTCTTCTGATCCAGAACAGAGGCTGGAGAAATAGCATTCTAAGAGACAATGTGGTTCAATGGGATAAGGGCTGGATGCAATCAGAGGACCAGAGTTCAAATCCACCTCCAAATCCTATGAACTGGGGCTATTCACTGAACCATCTGTAGAAGGAGAGAGTTAGGCTCCATAGCCCTCATGGCTCCTTCCAGCCTGAAGTCTGATGCCTCATGGTTTGACATTTCTGATTTTCGCTCTTTCCTCTCTTTGGTTCTCAGTGGGCAAGTTCTGGGCCGCCGATGTTTTGAAGCTCGAATCTGTGCTTGCCCGGGTCGAGACAGGAAGGCAGATGAAGACAGCATTCGAAAGCAGCAAGTCTCAGACAGCTCAAAGAATGGTGATGGTACGAAGCGCCGTAAGTAGCTATGGCGAGCTATAGGATGGATTCAAGGCTTGTCATTAGATGGGCACTGGAGGAGAGAGCTGGCCATGCCCACTCACTGAGCCTCAGTGTAAGCCACAGGGAGAACATTCCTTGCTGTCAAGCACACAGAATTAGCCCTGGGAGTGTCTGTTCCTAAAAACAGAATACCTAATCTGATCTAGAAGCTCAGAGGAGTCCAACCCTTTCACTTTAGAGATGAGGAAACTGAGACCCAAATTGGAAAGGTGACTTGCTTCAGACCACACAATAGAAAGGCTACTATGAAATTCCAGATACCGTGACTCTCTACCACAATCTTCTGCTGCTGCTCCTACCTTTTCCTAATCTGTAAAATCAGGAAAGATGGGAAGAATAAGTTACATTTTATAGTCCTTTGAGGCTTAGAATCATTACCTTTAGCCCACGATTCAGCAATGCAGGTGTGTAAGTGTAATCATTCTCATTTTGAGGTTAAGGAAACTCAGGCTTAAGGGAATTGAATGACTTCTGTGATCTGAGCCCCTCACAAGATGTTACCTCCAGTACACCACATGAATAAGAGCTATTATTTTCATCATCACTGTCATTACCATTAAATGTGCCTTTTGCAATTTGGATGAGCCTTGGAATAAATGGTGTGTCTCTGTTCAAAGCACTGCCTAGCTAAGGAGAGCGACGTCACCACAATGTTGGCTACTCGGTAAGAGATATATATATGTAAATAGATATGCATATATATGTGTTTATATATACACACATGCATACACACATAGATACATATATGGGGGTGGATGGGAAGAGAATCCTAGGGGCACAGAAACACAATGTTCATCCGTAAAATCAGACAGGGTCCCAGCATAAAATCCCACTCAGGTCTATGAAGCTTTTTTTTTTTTTTGATTTCTGCAGTTCCATTGGTATAATGGCCAAAAAAGAAGGCAGGAAGAATTTTAAAAGCACAGAATTTTTATGATGACCATAAACATTCATTTAACTTGGTGTGCTGAATGTGAATATGAATCCTTTGTCTACCAACCCAAGGTTGGTTGCCAGATACATACTACCATCTTGGACAAAAGGAAATCAAAAGACATCAAGGGATTGTAGGCAAATGAAAGGGTATTTCCAAGCCTCACCTTAGAGAGAAAAAGCAAAAGAGCTGAAGGTGTTGGTTTACTGAAGTCCTGAAAGGCAACAGCCAACATTATTGCATGGATGCTCACTTGTCTTGCTTTGAAACGCTCATGTTGGGTGTAAGCAGAGAGACCACCAGGAAGATAATTGCAGCTTCTGCTTCAGGATCCATTGCAGAGGACCCAGAGAAAGTCTAGGAGGAACTTGATGAGCATCCAAATTAAATCAACATATACTTTAATATTGTCTGACGGAGAAAATCAAATGGGCTCAGGGAAAGCTACGTTGGAAAGTAGAATTCAGGATCAACAGAGGAAATGACCCAAAGACTTGTTGATTACTCAGATTTCGTGTTCCTCTCCATCTTGTACATTTTCTTTAAGAGAAGTGAGCAGTATTGGGGATGGTATTGTTAAATGGTAAATAACCGAAAAATACTGAAATTAATTCAATCATACCAGGCAAAAAATGTCTGGTTACTGACATAGCTGTCATTGTAGAATCAGCTGTTTTGGTGCAGTTGATGAACAATGAAAGGCAAGCTCAAAGTAAACAGTGATGGAGAAGAAAGGATGAAGTTGAAAAGACCAGGCTTGCCACAATTCTAGATTTCTAGCAGCAAAGGACCATAGAAGCCTCTCCATTCAAACCTCTCATTTCACAGCTACAGAGACCAAAGTGACTTGCCCAAAGTCACTTAATTACTGATAAAACCAGGGTACTGTAAACCTATGGACCAACCAAAGGTGTACTGGATGAAAAGTCCAAAAAGGAACATTTATGCTGCAATGAAACTGCAAAATCAGTATCCTCTTCTCAAGTACCTACTAAATGAAAGCAGGTGTGTTCAGTGGTAGAAATATAATCTCTCTCTGCCCTCAGTGATCTTATGTTACACTGCTAGAAATGGTAGTGTGGTGCGCGATGTACGGACACAAGGAGTAATGGAGAGAATCCTGCTCCCATGGGAGACAAGAAGTGGGGAGGAGATCAAAAAAGAGTGCATAGAAGACATGGCGCCTGAACAGGACCTTGAAAAAAGTCAAGATTTGAAGAACTAGAGGTGAAGAGAACACATTCCAGGCATAGGAAGGTATCCTGGATAAAGAAATTGAGATTCTGGTTAAAGACATTGAAATGATTATATATGAAATGCAACATTCAGGAAAATCAAATCATGTCAGCAAGTATGTGTGAAGTGCCTAAAATCTTCCAGGCGCTATTCTACATATTGAGCATACAAAAAAAAAAAAAAAGTCCAAACCAGTCCCTTTTCCCAAGTAGCTCAGCTCACAGTCTAAAGGGAGATGGCCACAAGTTGGACTTGACTAGGGGGTAGAGTATGTGCAGGGGAGGAATGTGAAATACGTCTAGAAAGGTAGCCCAGAGCCAAATTGTGTAGCCCACATCTTTCACAATCTCATGACTAAGAGGCAAAGCAAATAGAAGATCCCACTATTTTTATTATTTCGTTTTTTCACATGACCACAGAGTGGGTGGATAGGGGGGAGCCTTGAAGGCTGTCTTCTGTGTCAAAAGTAGACAAAGCTCAGCCAGGTGTGAAGAAAGAGACTCGCTTCACTCCCTCAATTCATGAGCATTGATATCAAGCAAGAGGCAATCACAGGTGGTTGTCAGTCATGAAAGATGTCTTATTTGGGGTCTGAACAAAAAAAAAAAAATCCTTTTTTTTAATCTGAATGTAAGAAGTAGTGCAATAATATGATTGTGAATACATATTATGAAAAAGAAGTTTGGGCATGCAGCAAAGGTGAAAGATTAATAGATGGATACACCTAATGCGATATCCATACCCCTGCCTTCCAATATGTTTAATATCAGAGGGAGGCCTCCACCCTATTGGCTGGACATTGCAAAAGGGCTTATGGAAAGTTGATAGTGAAAATGACACATGTTGAGAAGGAATGGAGGGATTGTCCTCAGCTCCTACTGCCTGGATCAGATTTGGATTACATCTATGTATGAAGCATTCCACCAAATTAGGCTGGACTGCGACTGCTCTTTAACTTTTGTATCCACAAGGACCCCAATATGCACAGGAGGTCCTGCTGAACAAGTTCTTAGATCTGCTTTTCTGAAAGGACAGCAACTTTTGAGAGGTCAACAATCTACTTTAATCAAGCACAAATATCATTCACTTAGTTCAGGGGAAAAGTTGACACCCTGAACTTCAGAGAAAATATAGAGAAACACAGATCAAACAACAGACAGGGCTTCCAGCTGTCTGACCATAAGCAATACATATACCCCAGATCAACAGACAGATCCAACTGTCTGACCATTACATACATACATAGTTACCAAAGAGAGAAGCACCAACATCTGGGTTTTCAAAGCAGGACACTCCTTGGCGGCTGCCCAGAGTCTCATCTGGCCAAAGACACACTTCCAATAAGCCCCAAAACAAAACCTCACCTCAGAATATTTATACACTTTTCAGAGCCAGAGGGTAGGACCCCCAGACCCAGTGCCTCAATGGAAATCAACAAAAGGTGTGGGCCTCTCCTAATCAAGCTTCCCTTAATGGGCAGGTCCATCAATGGGTGGTGAAGATCTTTAACTCTCTAATTAACATTACAACTTTTCATCAGGACTCCACTGATTGGAATCACTAGTTTGGTGTACCCTTTGGTGATACATTTCCTTTGGTTAAAAAAATAAAGAATCTCTTTTGTTGATTAACAATAAGGACAAGAAATGACCATCAGACTCCATCATCCATATAGCAATAGCACCAATCCTCCATTTTCATCTTCTAGCTGTTAAATACACACACACATACACACACACACACTCACACACATGTGCATACACATACACATATACATTCATATGCATACATGTTTATATTCACATACACACACACACACACACACACATATATATATATATATATATATACATACATACACTGGGTTTCTGTCACAGATATTTCCTGAGATATTACCTCAAAGAAATAACTTTCAATGTGATTTTGATGTGGATTATGGGCCTTCACCATTTCTGTCTTGAGTCAGGCTCCTGACATTATTTCTAGGTCTCAATCTTGTCTCTTGTTTACTGCTGCCCAGTAAGTCTAGAGACTGAGCAAGATAGGAATTATATGAATCCTCATGTAAGAGGGAGTGGGGTGTAGTCAAAGAGTCCTATAGTTGGAGTCTGAGGATGTGGATTTGAATCCACCTGCATAGCCTAGGATTCTAAGTCATTTCCCCCTGAATCTGTTTTCTCATCTCTAAGCAAGAGACTTGGATGAGATGACCTTGAAGACTGCTCCTCTCAGCCCACCAGATGTTTTATTATCCTGGGCAAATCTGTTGACGTCTATGGGCTTCAGTTTCTTCAAATGTAAAATAAGAGGGTTGGAGTGGATAATCTCTAAGTCCTCTTCTAACTGCAGTTTCCACTTCTTGATGATCCATAGCATCACTTTGTATTTCCCTCTTGTGTGGTAGTACCTGAGTATTTGTTCCGTAAGATGTGGGGGTGGGGAAGAGCTAATGTCCACTTCACTCCCATACTTCAAAAATATAGAGAAGGGAGAAAATCATATATAAAATGTTTTCTACTACTTTCAAATGAAGAGGATTCTCTGAATGTAGCTGTGGGAGGAAATGTTTTATATTTTATTTTGCAAGATTTAATCACAATAAACGTTGACCTTGACATAGAACTTCAAGTTTTGTAAGGTGCTTTTCTAGAAGCTATATCCTTTTACCCTCATGAAAGCAGGGACGGCATTTAAACCACAGGTCATTCCTTAGCATCTGAGGCTTATTTCATCCTGCCAACTTTGCTCTGACTTTTCCCCCCAACCAATAAAATGGTTGGCAAGAGGGGTAGCCAGTGCTGCGCTGACATGTGCTGCTGGTGCCCATCTGTCTGGTGGCAGCAGTGGAACCTGAGAGATATGCTGAGAGTCCCTTGTCTTTTGCCCACAGCTTTCCGACAGAACACTCATGGCATCCAGATGACGTCAATCAAGAAACGACGCTCCCCTGATGATGAGCTCTTGTACTTACCGGTGAGTGCAATGGCTGGAATATTTGTTTTCCCTTGGCATGAACTGTAAAACAAATTCCTTACCAACTCTTGATTTATTGACCGACAAAAAAAAATTGTAAAGTGATATTCATTTGTAAATCAGTGAACTAAGGATCAGGGATACAAAAAGGAAAACACCTTGTTTCCAAAGAGCTCCCATTCCTAAAGGGGGAGAGAACACAAACAGGAATGTTCAGCTGTAGGTTCAATAGACGGGCACCATGGTCCTTAGTGTATTAAAGCTAATGATGATACATTTCCTTTGGGATCATTTGTACTGAGAAAAATACATCTGCTTCTGAGGTTGAGCTATTTGGCAGCACTAGATTGTGAAGGTCTTGAAGGCAAGGAATATCTTTTGCTTCTTTGCATCCCTAGAACTTAGCAGAGTGTCTGGCACATAGTAGGCCCTCAATAAATGTGTATTGGCAGAGTGATTGACAGCATCAAAGACTTTGGTCAGAATGAGTAATCATTTAGGTGAGTGGGATAAAGGGAGAAAAAGAAGGTACAGATAATTGAAAGTTAACACTTTCCTAGGCATCAATAGTCTTCATTTGGGAATCTATCATGTGGTTTGTATCCTTTCTTTTACTTTCTTCCATTTCCCAGATTGATCATCTTCCTCATGCTTGGTTTAGAATCATAATAAAAATGTATCTGAAGTCCAACATGGTGGTGATATGTTGTGGCCTAAAAATGGGTCAGGTGGAAAGGAAAAACCAGCCCAGAACTAAAACTTAGCCAAAGAGAATCCATGAAATGAAGAAGCCAGTTAGGAATAACTGAGAGCTAGAAATGTTAAGGTTTATCCAGGACATTTTTTGAAGGTAAAATTCACTGTAAATGGAAAACCCTTAGGATTCTGCCCTTGAGGAAGAAGACAATTGCATCGTTTTCAGTGCCATGTTCACCCAGTCAGGTCATTATCATTTAGGACAGTGTGCACCCAGTTATTTGAACTCTCACTGCCAGAGGTCATGCTATGTGAATGCCATCGCAGAAGACTTGAGACCCAGTGAGAGGTCAGCAGTGGGATTTGAGTGGGAGCCACAGTGAGGTGGAGACCAAAGCAGCCAGACGGGTCTGGGTGTGCCACCTTTGTGCTGAGCTCTACCTTAGGTCTCAACTTTGCAATAATCATGTAGGCAGATTCTTCCGAGTCTGAACTTTAAGAAGGCACTGCACCAAAATTTTCAGTGGGTCCAGCACTTGTGGAAACTAGCATGATAAATTACAAATATTGGTTCATGCCATTATGTGCATTGAAATGCTTAAGGTGCAATTTACCTGTTGGGATCAATCCTGCTCATCAAAAAAAAACCAAAAACAAAACAAAAATAAACCAAACTTATTCAAAAGAAATTAAAGTTCGATTTCATGAAGGCTTAAGGTAGATCCCTTCAGATTAAGGCTTTGGAAGGCGTTGCATGGGTTGGCTTTTCCCTAGCAAGTTTATAATCCTGACTGTTTTCTATAGGTAAGTAGAGTTTGCAGACCATCATCGAGCAGCCTTGAAATGTGCTGAACAAACAGGGAAGACAATCTGGGAAGAACTATTCAACAAAGAGCATCCACAAAGTCAGTGAAGCACCCTGGGGAAACTGACTAGTGATTTTAATAAGGTGAATCCAATACAGACAGACAGACAAAGAGACAAACAGATATAGATGCATATTTACATACATGTGCATACATATATACATATATACACACATACGTACAGAGAAAGAATAGATACGTAATATAAATAGGTACACTAACACTTAGAGAAATAAAAGTTGGGGATGACAAGAGGATTCTGGTTCGTCATGGAATGTTAAGCGTATGGAGGCTGATGAAACAGCTAAGACAATTCAGGAGTTTGTTCCTTTTTCCTTTGAGTGTCAATATTTGCTAAAATTCTGGGTTTTCTGATTTCTTTTCTATTGACTTTTTTTCCCTTATAAAGTCTCAAAAGTATATATTTTCCCCTGGCTAAGATGTGATAGTTTGGATATTTTCAATGATTGGCAAACATCTAACCCTTAATAGCTGTCATGTAGCCATGATTTTGAACTTCACAACAATCCTCCGAGGTGGATATTAGAAACATTATCCCCATTTTAAAGATGAAGAAACTAAGGTAAGTGACATGCTTACAGTCCCAAGGCATGCTGGTATCAGGCAAGATTCCAACCTGCAGCTTCCTGATCCCAGGATGCCTCTAATAACTCCAGCTCCCTCTCTGATCATGTCCTCCTTTGTGTCCTCACACGTAGGTTAGGGGCCGAGAGACTTATGAGATGTTGCTGAAGATTAAGGAGTCCCTGGAACTCATGCAGTACCTACCCCAGCACACCATCGAGACTTACAGGCAGCAGCAGCAGCAGCAGCATCAGCACCTGCTCCAGAAACAGTGAGTGCCACCATCCCTTCACTTTGCCATGGATGAGAACACTTCCTGAGGAGCAGGGACGAGGCTCTCTAGTCTAGGCTAGAATGATGCGATCAGTGTGGCATTGCAGAGAGAAAGGGGCTGCCTCCCAACATCACTTCAGATGTGGCTGGTTTGAGTCCTGCTCTCAGTGGTAGCACACCACCCAGACAATGAAGTTGATCTCTTGGCATCACACCTCTCTTGCTTATTGTGTTAGCAAGGGCAAGGCAAGAATGAGGTTGGAATTGGGGGTGAGGTGTGGACATGCTCTCCCTAACAAGATTTCCCACCCATGTCCCACATCCTGGGATGGGTATTTGCTTTGGCAGTTCTGAATGTTAGTGGAGAAAAGTTCAGCTGAAGGTCTCAGGTGTCCATACTCCATAATAGAGTGAGGGAGAGCAGAGGGTGGGACTCTTGTTCAGCCTTGTCCTCTACCCAAAGGGCTGCATTTTTACTAAAAAAGGAGCAACAGAATGGCAGTCCAACATAAGCCTTTAGCAAAGCCCTGCCAACAATTGATGAAAAAGGCATAGAATTCTACTGGCATGTGTTTCTGTGTCAGTGGTAGATTAGTGGGCTAGGAAACAGAAAAAGTGTTTCAGAATTTCACAGATGGGAAATTTCCTCTCCCCTGTCACCCTAACAAGAGCTGAAGGCAGAAGCCATCATCCCACCATGAGAGGTGTGGTCTTTCCAGAACAAAGCTCTTTTTTGTACTGTTTTTCCTTCCTGATTTTGCTCCCTGTAGGACAGGTCAGCCAGAAATCAGAAGGGTAGAGTTTGGGAGCTTGATGGGATCTCAAAGGTCACCTGGCTTGGTACCCTGCTATTCAACAGGAAGACACTGAGGCCAAAAGGGACAAAGTCCCTTGTCCAAAGTCACACAAGACAAGTAGTAGAAGCACAAGACAAGTAGTAGAAGAGCTCCGACTAGCCTGGAGGGCTGACTGACTGAATGGCAGGGTAGAGAGGGAGAAACATTTATTAATTGCTTACTGTATGACAAGTAGTATGATAAATGCTGGATTTACAAAGAAAAAAATGAGTTTCCACTCTCACTGGAGGAGGTAGCCCATGTAAGATGGCTCTGAAAGGGTCAGAGTGCTTTAAGCAATCAACTCCTAGGGCAGATGCAAGGGTCCAGGAGTCTAGAGAGCATAGCTGTGAGCAGATAGGTCTGGGAACGTTAGGATGAAGGGGAAGGGCAGGCCTGTATTTGGTGACTCCTCACTCATCTGAAAAGTATGGCCTATCATATACTGCTCTGCCTGCCCAAGTAGTGTGGACAGCCTGGATCTGGGGGGAGCTGGAAGGATGAGCAAAGAAGGGCAGGGTGTCCTTCCTATTGGCCAGTGACCTGGCCAAAAATCTCCTACTCTTGTTTGAAAGATGGAGATAGGTGGGTCCAGAGAGTGGTCGAGACTTGTCCAAAATCTGAGAGCTTGTTAGTAGTATATGAACTGGAATTGGATAAGAACTAGGGCTGTGATTTCGCTGACACAGGAAACTTCCAGAGGAGAAATCTCTCTCCTCAAATGCTACTAGTTGGATTCATTCTCTCCAATTAGAGTCCTAGAGAATCACCCAGAAGATTGAGTGGTCTAGTGGTTGCTCAGGGTTGCAGAAGCAGACTTGAATTTGGGACATTACTGTTCTGAAGACATGCTGTTCCATGGCTGAACTAGAAAAATGTCAGGTCTTCTTGCTGTGGGGGCAGACATTCAATCCATGGTCATTAAAGGACATTGATAAGCTAGAGTGTGTGGAGAGGAGGGCAGTCAGGATGATAAATGATTGGGAGCCCTTTCTCAGGAAGTGCTTAGCCTGGAGATTGCTTTCCTCAAGCATCTGAAAGAACTGTTGTGTTGAGTAGTGATTAGAATCTTTCTACTTGGTCTCAGAAGGCAGAACCAGGAACAATAAGTACCCATTTCACAGAAGTCAATTGAAGCTTCTTGTGGGGGAAGACTTCCTAAAGACCAAAATGCTACAGTTGAGAATGCCTTTAGAAACCATTTGGTCTAGCTCCTTCATTTCACGAATGTAGGAACTGAGACCTTGGATTAGTAAATGAATTGCTGGAAGTCACAGTTAATAAATTGATCTTTAACCCAAGAATAAAGCCCAGGCCTACTTTCTTCCTCTCTAGAGTAAATGTAGTTTCCAATCCACGTATCACATGTGCTTATGCAAATTAGCCTTCAAAATGGCCACATTTTGCCACCATATTAAAGTATACCAAAGTCTTCCCCTGGCATTGGTTTGTTCTTGACTTTGAGGCTCTTGAAGAAAGTTCCTAGCCTAAGGTCAAGAAGAGACAGATGCACAGCTAATGCCAAGAGGAGGAAAAGATAATGTGGAAACTGGGGCTCCGTTTATCCATGTGCTGGAAAGGATACTTACAGGCCAGGTTAAGACCACATTCATTGATGACATCAAATACTGGAACTTTGGGAGTTTAAGCTGAAGCAAGTGAAAAGTGAACAGTTCAGACATGCTTGTGAAATTCAAATTGAGTTTTGTTTACCTCTAGGCAAAGAATAATAAAGTATCTTGCCTGAGACAATTGAAGACTCTCTGCGATAACATAAATGTAAACAGAAGTGGAATTACCAAGTTTACTGTTTTTCTGTGCCCTGGGAATTGAGCTAGCTTAGTGGCCCTTAGTGAAGCATTCATTTGTCCTCTCCTTGGTGATGAATGCAAACTCATTGAGGGAGACATTGGCCAGTAATTGACTATTTTTATGTCTGTTCCAGCAAAATTGGAGCTGACCTTTGTGAAGAAATGGGTGTCTTGATAAGTTGTTCAAATAGGATTCACTGAATTCTGCTGTAAGCAAGGCAGAGGATGGTTGGCAAAGTTGAACTGAGGAGGCAGGTGGATAGAATTCAGTTTAGTCACCATAGTCCTTGAGGCCCTGGAAAGACGATCATGATTTCTTCCAAGTTGAGTTTCCAACCTTCCAGTCTTTGGCTTCATCTATTGGACCTGGGAACTTCCTTATTACCCTGAATAATGATCACTGGGCTTGTGACAATGTGTGCACACAGCATACCACAACAGCATCTCTCTTGTTATATAAAGTTTAAAAAGCAAAGTGTATTGTGAAAAGTGTTTCCTCCATTTTCCAGGAGGCTTAGGTTCAGTGAGGACAAGTGACCAGCCCAGAATCCCACAGCTAGTCATCCTGAGGGCAGAGATTCAAACAGAGGTGTCTCTTGACTCAAAACTAGGCATTCCTTGTGTGGTATCATGCTACACTCCATTTCTCTCTCCCTTCTCTCTCTCCCTCTGTACTTCTCTCACTCCTTGCTCTCTGCCCCTCTTCTTCTTCCATCTCTTTTCTTCTTCTATCTCCCACTTTTCTCTCTTTTCTCCCCCCTCCTTCCTTTCTCCCCCTCTCTTCTCTCTCCACCTAATTTTTTTCTTCCTCCCCCCTCACCCCAAGTATACAGAATGACAAAATCTTTGAGGATAGAAGAAACTTGAGCAATCATTTATTCTAATCACATCTTTTCACAGATGAGGGAACTGGGGTCCAGAGAGAGCAAGCATTTTGTTCAAATTCACTCAGTGTCATCTTGGGGGCAGAAGTTAGCAAACACCAGTGAATCTATCATTATATATTATAGACATGATGAGATATGCAAACCAGTACACTTAGGAGACTTAGCCCAACCTTGGGCTGCTGACAGAGAGCTGCCCTGCTTAATTACTACATGCGGTCCCTGTCAGGTAACCAAGCGGCCCCAGCCTCTGGGAAAGAGCCAGCCTTCGAGGACCTGAGTGTATGACCACACTTGCGGTAGATTCTCTGCTCTCAACACTTGTTCTGGGTTCCCTGAGAATCCTTGGGCAGTTAGATGGTGGGCTCAGGGAGTACAAAGGTGACCCTGTCAGGCTTGAAAAACCACAGGAGGAATTTTCAAAGTTCTATTTCAGCCCCAGATGTACCCAAACCTCTCCAGGGTGAAACAGAGGTGATTTTCTGCCTTTGGTGGAGATGGGAGTGCGAGTGATAGTCACATTATCCAAAACAAAATATTATTGATGAATTGAGCCTAGGAGAAAGGTTTCTGGGCATTGTTGGGTGGGGGAGGAGGACTCATCCAGACTTAAAACCCTGGGCAGGCCTTCTGGAGTTAGCACTTTGTCCCTGATCTTATGAAGCTTCCCACAGCTTGTGGATGACATGTGATCACTGTCCCACTGGGCCTTTTCCTTCTCTCTTCTCCCCACTTGTCTTTCCTCACCCCCTACATGCTCCTTCCCAAGTAGAGGGAAGATCTTCCAAGTCTTTAAGTACTAGAAAAATAGGAACCATCATTACATACATTAATAGGAAGGAAATAATCAACATAATGAAGAGAGCCTTTAGGAGACACAGTGAGACCTAGTGCAGGGACCCAGAGACCCGAAAGTCAGCCTCCAAAACTTCCAAGCTGTGTGACTCTGGACAAGTCTGAGCCTCAGTTTTGATATCTGTCAAATGGTAATAACAGCACTGGGTTCACAGGAGGTCCCCTACGTAAAGGAAATTGCAGACATTTAATACTCTGTAAAGGGGAGCGGGTATCATTCAGAACAGTAAGATGAGGAGGAAGAGGAAGATGGCTTTCCCAGCTGAGAGGAAAGAAGGAAAGATCTGGGCTGAAGGGAGGGCCTCTGCTGGAGGAACTGGAGCAGCTGACAGGTTTGAGTCTGTCCCCCTGGCTGTTGGAACAAAGTTCCTAAAAAAGGAATTTCCATGAGCTCACATCTTGTAGAAAAAATACTGCTTTCCAGTGAACAAAAAGGGATGACATGTAGACTGCATGCAGCCTGGGCTTTGTTGTATGTGTGACCTTGAGCTCAGTAACAGAAATAAATGGCTTTCCATGTAATCAACTGGTTTGCTTGGTGTGAACAAACTAACCTTGTCTCCTGGGGTTGTAAGCATGGGGTTTTAACTGAAGATTGGAAACTAGCTCTTTTCAGTGGGTGACTTTCTAGATGAATCTCCCGGCATTAGAGTGTACTGCGTGTCTTGGGCTTACACCTGGGTGTCTCTGATGCCTGACACCAATCTCTAGAAAACATATTGTGGAAGCTTTTGGGGGGATGATGGTGATTTTTTTCCAGCTTTTCCATTTTCTTGTAAATCCCCCAAAGGTGGCATCAATGACTCCAGCAAGGAATATGGAAATCTAATTCTTTGACAGTCATTTGAAAAGAATAAATCAGCTCAGAAAATGACTGTAATAGCCTGCAATTTCCTTGGGAGAAATGATAATGCTTTTGTTCTGGGAGGAAATCAGTTCTGTGCCCCTCTTTTAAGTGAAGAGAAGTGAGTCATTATTTTAAGGAAGGAGATGCAAAGGAGCATATTTTCTCCTAGGTGATGGTAAAATATTTGCAATGTGATTACATCACTTAGTCTTTCTCCCCTGTTTTCTCTCTGCCTGATCATTCATTCTCTTTTGCATAATATTTTTTTTTTCTGTGTGTGTGTCTCTGTCTGTCTCTTTGTCCCTTCCAATATCTTCATGACCAATGGCTTGGCAATTCTATGTGTTTCATCCTTTTACATTTACAACATTTACAACAGGACATGGGGCAAGACTTAGGCAGGACCAAGAGTCTTGGATGAGTTGCAATTTGTATTTTTGGAGGGAATCCCACCTTGATGTAGTCTCTGATCTATTAGTATAGGGGAGTACTAGACGTTCTCTTAGGGACCCTGTATCAAATTCTTTGGGTGATATGGGGCTTCCATCCAGCAGTAATTTAACTGAATAGCTTTAACAGATAGAATTTTGACTTTCGAAAAAAGATGACAAGCTGGCTTACAATATCACCTTTGACATTATGAGCTTAAGTAAACAAGGTCAAGTCACTTAACCTCAGTGTGTCTCAGGCAACTCCCTAGAACTTATTAAAGTAATAGCTATGTAGTCATATCTATTGGTGGAGGGAATTTCCAGTATAGAAATTCACTAGGCTGTGAATTGAGATATTAAAATAAAGCCAGGCCCATCCTCCAGCAGCGTAGGTCTGCTCTCCTTAGTCTTGTCCATTTTCCTTTTTTTTTTTTTAATTTACTTTTTTATTTCTGTGCTTTAGAAGTCTGCCACTTCCAGTCTCTGAGTTTATTAGGTCATAAGATCATAAGTTTGAAACCAGAAGGACACAGACACCATAGGACCATAGATCCCAAACTAGAATAGATGCCAGACCTCATCTAGTTGAATTCTCTCAGAATTAAGGTTACACTGACCCAGAAAGGTCAAACATATTTGCCAAAGTGATCAATGCAATAAGAGATGGGCTATACACCCTGGCCTCTCACTTCACACTGAGGGCTTCTTCCTCTGAATCATGCTTTTGATAATTGGGCATCAAGGACGCTCTCTGCATTTCAGAAAACAAAGTTTGATATGATGGTGGACTCTCATGAGAAAGGCCATATTTTCAGAAAACCTCGAGTTCAGGTGACTCTGAAATATCCAAAGATTTTCAGGAAACCCCTCTAAAGCCCATGAGTGCTGAATCCTACAGACCACTCCTCTGCAGAGAAAGCCCATGGAACCTTCCCTATTTGCTGTACCAATCCAGTAATAGTAGACATAACTTATAAAAGTGGCAACAGATTCCATCCTGGCCTTCTGAGCAATGAATTTCATTGGGGTTTTTGTTTGTTTGATCTAGGAGAAGTTTTATTTAATTTAACAAAAACATAGAAGAGGCTTGTAGTTGATTCAACAGTCGGGAAAATTCTCTTTGGTTTTCTGGAGGCAATCCCTTCAGGGCCCCAATGGATTCCCTTTTTGAGTATCTTGCTCAGAGTGGATGCTTAAGAAATACTGGCTGAAGTGAATTAAGTTCTCAGCAGCTAGTCTTCACCTGAGCTCAGTTGGAGCGTTCACTGAGCCTTGCTTGAAGTCTTTATGAAAGATAAATGATGACCAAGTGAGACTTGAAAAGCCTCTTGGTCTTTCTTGGCAAGCACTAGTCTCCTGTACTTTGCCACACTTGGGACGTTAAACTTTTGCCTTCATTAGGCAGAAGCTGTTTGTGATCCATTGGAAGGTCAGCCAACAAAGTGACTGAAGAGATTAAGCCCTTTCTGAGGAAGGTTTCTCCACCTTCTTCTGGGAACACAGGCTGCTCATTAACGAGAGCTAAGAGTGAGGTGATGGCATAGCCCACACGCAGATAAGATCCCGATTTCTTAATCGGCTTTGGTGCCCGGCTCTTGTCCAAGCTTTCTCAATTATCTTTAATAGAGAAGGTGGAATAATTGGGGCTGATGACATTTTATGTGTTATTAAATCTCCCTCCTTTTTTTTTTTGTCTCTCCAAACACTTGCCAACACATTCTCAGAGTCCCCTGAAGGGGAGGGCTTGGGGAGATTTCTTCATCTAGCCTTCCCATACCATGGTCATGAAGGTAGGAGGTGCATGGCTTTCTGTTTTCATTCGAATTCGGTTTTCACAGTCCTAAGCCTTCATCTTTTCTTTTCTCTGGTTCCTTCTCTGCAGTCTCCTTTCTGCCTGCTTCAGGAATGAGCTCATGGAGCCCCGGAGAGATGCTCCGAAACAATCCGAAGTCTTCTTTAAACATTCCAACCCCCCAAACCCATCAGTCTACCCATAAAACACAACTTCTGTCTTCTGGAGTATGAGGGTGGTGTGGTGTGTGTCTGTGTTGTTCTTTCAGTCCTGGGAAGCAGGAGTGAATAAGTGAAAACGAGCTCCTGAGCGACTCAAAATTCCATCTTCAAAGACACTTTCTGCAGATCCCAGCACCCAGCACACAATGTTCACTGACTGACCCACCTCTGAGCTGGAGAGCTGGCATTGGTTGGTCAGGCACTCCAATGTACAATGTTTGGTGGAACCCTTTTCTGTTACCTTCTGTCCTATTCGTGACATAGACTTGGGTGCTTTTGAGCTGGTCTCAATCTTTAAAAAGCCTTTTTAAAAGAAGAAGAAAAAAAAGACGTTTTTCAGATGTTCTCATTTTTTTGTCTCAATATCCAGCCAGTGCCTAAGTGGCTCAGACTGGCTTGTCTAATGCTGGTCATGGAATACAATGGTGGTAGGAGCTGATGAGGATGTTTAGAGTACAGCCCTTCTGGGTAGAGAGAGGCCATAAGTTGCTTCAGTGTTGTGTCCTGACCCCTATCCCTGAGAAAAGATGGATCTGGATAGCTTCCCTCCTTTTCTGGTCTGGGGGTCCCAGGAGGCAGTCTTGAGGGCCTGGGCTTGTGCTCTGGGTCTTTTTAGTGTACAGTCTTCTTCCATCTGAGTTTTGAAAGATTTTCCTTAAATGCTGGGTTGTTTTTTTTTTTTTTTTTGACAGCCCAAGATGGGCAAGTATAGCCTGAGGTTTTTTTTTTTTTTGAGATGGAGGGTTTGTCGGTTCCTATAAAAGCAGTGACCCTAGTTGACTGGTCACTTGCCTGGTGGTTGTCCCAAGCTGTCTCTCTGATGGAGAGCCTATAGGCTCTCTCTATTCTGAACAGAGAAGGGCCATTTGAATTGGGACTAGAGCCTCCTGGTCCTTCCATAAAGCCAGACACATTCTGGATATTTATCAATGACATTTCCCCAGGAAGCTTCGTGTGTTGACAAATTGAAAAATGATCTCTCCATAGAAATCAAATTCCTTCCTATTCTGGAGGGAGTGGAAAGTCTAGCTTTTTTTTTTTTTTAACGTTAACTGAGCAGTGGTTTAAAGAATCTCGATATTTCTTGTAAATTTTAAAGATGTTTTAAATGAGTAATCCCTGGAGTCCTCAAACAAAGCCCCTCTTTCTTTTCAATTCCCAGCTAGTTGCTTTGTGTCAGATGCAGAGCTCTCCTGTGAGGCTGCCACGATCATATGTGTGATTGTTCATTTTCAATAAACTTTTGCATCTTGGTTTATCTTGAGGATTTTTTTGCGGTCGTTCTTCCTTGAAGGTGTGTATTGACCCTCATGCTCTGATAACCACATCTATACTTGAAGCATCAGACTGTTAAAAGTCAAGGCTTCAGAGCTGGACAGGGACCTCAAAGGCCATCTAGCATAAGCCCCTCATTTTGGAGATGAGGAAACTGAGTCTGACAGAGGCCAGTGATGCCTCTGAAGGCAAACCTTGGGATATGAAAAGGAAGCTCAAGGATTTGAACTCAGGTCTTTCTAACTCGAAGTCCTGCACTCTATCTACCATTCCCTCAAGCTGCCTCTCAAACCTGAACCATCCTGTCAATTTTACATTTCATAGGTTTACCTGAAATTGAGGATAAACTCTCTGGTCCCGAGTAGAAACTATCTAATGGCTTCTAGAAGTCACCCCTCTCTTCCCTTCTCTCTATGATATGCCTTTTAGTTGTTTTGCTTTGGCTTTTATTTCCTCCCCAGAGATGACTGTTGGTGGCTCAGCCTTCACACCCACCAATTCTTCTATTCTCCAAGGATGAAGTTTATCTGGGCCAGGCGACTTAGATTCATCAAGACCACAGGGTGCTCTCTTACTCTCTCCTTAAATTTATCTTAGGATGATTTGATTTGAGTAAGAAACCCAGTCTTGAGTAAAATCCTCAACACCCAAGAATAAATGAAAAAGCCTTGGGATGACTTGAATATTCTTTAAGAAAATGTATGATTTTATACATCCTCATGTAATTTTACTTACTCTTTCATTTTTAAAAATTTCCCCTATCTCAGGTTCTAACTTAGTCAATATTTTTCACTGGGGCCGATCTCCATTCCTATCTCAGAGTCTCAAGGACTTATTTTTTTAAAGTAGACATGTAAATGAAATTCCCCATTCATTGATCTAATGGGTCTTTGTTACTATAAGGGTTAATTGGTGATTGATCTTTACCCAAAGATTGATACCAAAGCTATTATGCTCACATATGATCGTTACACAGAACTACACTTTCTACACTTGGTTAGCTTTCTCACAAGGTTGACTGGATGCTTTGGGCCTAGCTGCTAGGAGAAAGAGAATTCCCTTATATAGAGAGGTTGCCCCTGGACAGCACAGAACTTTAGTGAACCCCAAAGCCCCTCATTTTAGTATGTCCCTATTATAGTCACTTCATCATCCTTCCCAGATCCCTCTGAGGTAGGCCAGAGTTTTGTCCTTTGCACCTATAGTCTTAGCCAAGGTTGTAAATGTGACCTTCTGCTGAATACCTAGGAGAGACAAAATGGGCTTAGGAAAGATAAATGGAATTGTCTGGAGACTAAGCCTTTAGAAAGAAAACCATGGCAGCCTCTCCATGGGGTCACAGAGAGATCAGGGAACAGCCAGGCCAAGGCAAGGGGAGATGGCCTTGAGGGTCTCTCATGGAGCTCCAGTTTTTTCTTTCTTTGTTTCTTGCCCCAT